>NC_041381.1:681236241-681239928 GCF_002162155.2 Triticum dicoccoides | reverse complement strand
CGCCGCGCTCGCGCCCGACAGGGCCCTCCACCCGTGCCACCGAGCGCCTCCTCCGCCCAGGGGAGCAGCCCCGCGCAGTTCCAGCCCCAGGCGAGAGGGAAGAGAAAGGCCCGCCACCGTCGACGCCGTGCGGGCTTTGCCCGACGGCGCTCGCCGGCGGCGGCGGAGGGAGGGGTGGTGGAGGTCTGCGACCTGCGGCGGCTAGGGTTTCGCGCCCGGGCTGCCCCGCGGGGGAGCGGCACGGGGCTGGGAGGTACGGGAACTCAACCGTGGTGGAGAACGACCCAGAACTACGTGAATGACTTCTTTCGCACTTTTTCTCAATTGGTTTAAAAGCTAAACGCGCAAGACATGTCTGTTCTTGTCAATTTTCCGACATGGACTATCGCTATCGGATATTAGGTCTTGCTACTTATAGGTAGATGCTATTTTGTGAACAAACCTCACAATGTGTTGGCTATGATGGAAAGTTTGAATGGGAGTTTAGTGGTGGATTAGGCATGAAAACTTGATTTTTAGTCTCAAAACTATGTTTAATGTGCAGTACGATTTAATCAAGGGAGTTTGAAAGAAAGTAGCATCCCACCTAAGTTAACAAGCAAGGGCAGGGAGGAGATATGTGAGAATTGGCCCCCTTAATTCCCTTTCATCTTCTCTCCTCAACTCCCTCCCTCCAGCCAAACAATAGATTATACGTCATCAACCCCTCAAATTTCTATTCCCTACCACTAATTCCCCCAACCAAATAGGCTATCAACAAAAGGTCGTGTGACCATTGGTTTTACATAATTCACATGCATATCGAGTTGCATAGGCACAAAGTCAAAATAAATAATTTTGCATTATGCTTTATAAGAAATATCACGGATGATCCAAAAAATGATCAGCAATTCAAAAATTGGACACACTTTTTTTTAAATGTCCATAGGTCATATATTAGATAACACAAACCCTTATAAAAACATCCCCAGAGAAATAGAAAAAAACATTCATATGCTAAGTAGCACAAATCTTATAAAAACACCTTTAGAAATTAAAATACATCCAAACCTTTGTGGATGACGACGTCCAACACGCATCTGAATTAGCAAAGTCTTTTTTCTCAAAAATAAAGCGGTACTTTTTGAGACATGGACATTTGCATTTTTTTTGTGAACGAGACAACATGAACATAATTGTGGTATTGTAGATTAAAAAAACTGGATTGCGTGCCAATAAAAAATTGGCGTAGCGAGCTGACATAGTGCTCGGCCGTGTAGGTTCTTGGGTGCAGCTAGCCTGGGACCGCGGGATGGGCGACGGTGCAAGTGGATCGGTGAGCTGGGCCAACGGCGGGTGGGGGTGGGGCCCGCGCGTCCGATCCCGCGTCACCCCGCACCATCCGTCCCCCACGTGTCGACCGCGCCGCCGGGCTACGCGTCGCCGCGCGCGCGCCCCGAGGGCCAGCGCGGCGTCCCGGTCATGCAGGTGACGTGGTGGCCGCTTCCTCCCGCGCGGGCCCCGCCGGAGCGGGCCTTCGCACCACGTGTGCGCCCCGCCCATGTGCGCCGGCCGGCCCCTCGCGTAGCGGTCGGGCCACGGCTGATTGGTGGGCCACGTGGCCCGCGCCGTGTGGAGGGGGTGGGTGGGAGGCGCCCGTGACTGGGTGCCAGCTCAGGCGGGGCTAGAAGGATAGCCCGCTTATCCTCTGACACGACGGGCGGACTCGGGCCGCGGGGCGCGCGTGCTGGCCTGATGCGACTGGACCAGCTAAGCCACTACTATTCCTCATCATCAAATAAAAAAAGAAGAAACCCTAAAAAAAAAGAGAAGCTTATCTCGTGAAGAAAAGAAAAAGAAGCTGAGCTGAGCCCATCAAAAAAAGAGAAGAAACCCTAAAAATAAAAAAAGAAGCTTGTCTTTGCACAGTAGAAGTAGAACCTACTGTGACCCAATCGGTTCAGACTCAAAGTAGACTGACACTCGCTTCTACTTCTACTCTGCAAAGCTACACCCCCATTTCTGCAGGCGAATCTCGCAAATCCATTTCGTCTCGGATGCAGAAACAAGCTGACATCAAACATCTGATCATCGTGTCATCAACAGAAATCCAGAGAAAATGTGTTTTCAGAAGATCAATCCAGAGAAAATGTCTGTACAGGTCTGCCTGAAAACAGAGGCGACACTGGCACTGAATCCTATCTCGCTTGTGTAGATTAACCATGTTGAAATTAGTATTGCAGAGCTGAATTCTGACATTACAATCACACTTGAACAAGGGATCTTGCATGGGGCTGGTCGTGCTTAGAGAGACAAAGGGTCCTGGTTTCGATCGAGCCATAGTGGTGGATGGATGGGGATTGATTATCAGGGTCCGCCGAGGATGGCGTTCTCGATGTCTTGTCTGCTCAGGGCGTAGCTGAACCTCCTCTCCATGTCCTTCTCCAGGTTCCCCGGGCCGCTCTTCAGGTATCTGATTACGTCGATTAAACATGACAGGGTTCAGTGACAATAATCGTTTTCTTGGCAAATAATGATTCAGTCGATTAGCAAAGAATTCCATGCTTTCTAGTGTTATGATGATGTAGTTTTGTTCTTAGAGTTCAGACAGTCAGGTGCTAAATTATAAAGTCAGTATGTTCTGGAAAGGGTAGAATGACATCTCTGTCTGAAAGAACAGTAGTATGTGCATTCGCAGCTTGGTTAGCAGTGGAGGATTTGCAGAGCCACAATCCTTGGGAAAGTGAAGACAACCAACTGTTGAGCGATCTGGCATGTCAATTACTACTCCCTCCGTTTCAAATTACTCGTCGCTGAAATGGATGTATCTAGAACTAAAATACATCTAGATACATCCATACGTGCGACAAGTAATTCAGAACGGAGGGAGTAGTTGCTACACTGGGCTAAGTGGCTAACTAAGCCGGAAGAACACACTGGAAGCATTGCATTTGTTGTTATGAGGATGCAGCTCGATCTTGGAACTCAGGTGGTCAGGGGGTGCTAAATTATGAAGTCAGTTGTATAATCGCACTGTCAGCTTGGTTTTCGGTAGAGGATTTGCAGATCACTAGCCGAACCACAATCCTTGGGATAATAAAAATGATGAACTATTGAGTAATCTGACATGTCGATTGCTTGCTAGATTCGCTGCGTAGCGCGCTCCAATTCGTCTTCAATCAGAGAGATTTTATTTTTTCTACAGAAGAGCGGCGCGGCGGCCGGCGTGGAAGGGCGTGCGGGCGTGCGGGCTACCTGATGTGGAGGTCGGTGGCGTCGAGGCTGAGGCGGGCGTGCCAGAGCGGCGTCTCGGCGACCCACACGGCGCGGTCCTCGCGGGACTGCGCGAACTCGACGCTGCGCAGCCACGCCTCGATGCACGGCAGGCTGTGCGCGTACAGCGGCTTCTCCTTCTCCGGCAGCCGCTCCAGCCACCCCGCGTCCGCCGCCACCGCCGCCGCCGCAACCGCCACGCCCCTCCGCCGGGCCACCGTCGTCATCATCCCCCGCGCCGCCCGGTGCGCCGGCGACGGGCGCGCGGACCCGCTCGTCCCCAGAGGGCACGGGTGCAGAGCCGGAGGGGCCAGGGCGCGGAGCGTGCTCGGCACCGCCATGGACATCGTCGCTCGGTCGCTCGCCTTCCTCTCTTCCGGCTTCGCTCCGGTCTGATCCTTACCTTTTTTTTTTCTCCTCCTTTTTCTCTCTCTC
>NC_041381.1:681123275-681236055 GCF_002162155.2 Triticum dicoccoides | reverse complement strand
CGGCCTCCTGCGATGGACTCGGCGATGCTCTCGCTCACCTGCGCGGGCCTCGGGGCCGCAGAGGAGGACGACGACGGGGGCGCCGTCGGCTACGTCAAGGGCGACCACTGCCTCGGTACCGCCCCCACGCCCCTCCTCCCTTCCGTTCGCCTCCGGCCGTTCGGTGTCCGCTGACTTCCGCTGCGCCGCGCGTTCGTGCAGACAACCTGAAGGATCTGCAGAGGCTGCTGCGGCGGGACGACCCGGAGCGGCGGGAGGTCTTCAAGCAGGTCTGCAAGTGGAGGATCGCGTCCAGGGATCTGGTGCCCATCATCGAGAACTACCAGTCCGACCGCAACCTCGTCATCACGGCAGGTAGGTTTCCTATCCCCCCCCTTCCTGAAACTCTGAAACTGTTGTCACGGTCTGCACGGACAGAACCCGCACAAGATCTGATACTCTCGAGCAATTAGATTAGAGGAACTGATTTTGTGGGTAGAGGAGCCTCTGATAATGTCCACATTTTGCTGTCTCGATTCGCCGAAACTTATGTGCAACCGGCTTATATTGTTGAACAAAAACAAGTAGTGTCTGCCATTTCGGATCTGTTTGTTGAATGACAGTATCCCCTATATGCATTTTTTCTTATCTGAGGATACCGGTATGTAGTTTTGAACTTCCGGAAAATCACAAACTTGGTTATGCATGGAAGATTTAGTTAGCCAGACCTTGTAGACCTAAATATCTGTTACTCTAAGGGTCAAAATTTTGATTTACTTGTAATTCATCTGGAATTGAGTCTGTATCAAGTTTTATCACTGTAATATTTGTCTTTTCCCCTTTATATAGCTACACATTGTGCTTTCAGTTGGATTAACTGATGTGACACTACAAGGTCTAATGTTTTCCTTTCTTTTTTTTGAAGTGAAAGTGTTGGTATTCCTTACCATGCCTGTCGATCCTTCATCAGAGGATGTTGCTCAGCAGATAGAGTATCTGTGGGATTTGAAGGCTGCACTCACACGGAATGTTGCAATCGCAGTGATTGTGTCTCTTCTTGAGGACCCATTGGATCATTTGGAAAGGTGAATTCTCTTCCGTTGCTACTTTGAGTTCCACCTGTATATCGGATGAGGTCATGCTTTTGTTATGCTGTAATAATTTTGTAAGTTCTAATTTTTCAATGTCATTGGCATATGAGCAAGATGATTATGCTTGATCTGCATGTCAATTTGATGCTAGCTACTATCTTCATCTGCACTGGACTATGCTCATGAAATAAAAATATGCATGTGGGATTTTTTTTCTTCCAATTAAACTGTGACCAAACATAAGGTATTTGATGTACCTGTTCAAGTGTATGTAGTGCCCAAAAGACTTATGCTTATTCCTTAAAAATATATTATATTTATCCTTTTCTGTTTTGTTGCATAAAGGAGAGTTGTGCAAATATCATGCATGTTCTGTCATTCTCATTCCATTCTGTTCACATTATACTAGTTCAATTACACTATGTTTCCTTTGTTCTAGTAAGTTGAGCATTCATGACTTACTTTTCAATGGCAATCAGAACTTCATTCACGGAAGATGACTGGAAGCTAGTACAGCTGGTGCTTACTTTATTCCGCAACGTCTTGGCTATTCAAGAAATCACATTGCCTCAGAAGGCATCTGGGGAAGCTACCCAGTTATTGTACCTGGCTGACAGCTTTTTAGAGCTCATGTTTAAAGAAAATATGATGGACCTGATCTTAGTGCTAGCTCAACATATTGATGAGCCCTCTGGTTATCTCAAGCATGAAAACCTTCTTTTGTTGGAAACCTTTCATTATCTTTTCTTGGGTCGGGACCCAGAATTGATTGCCAAAGTTCGTCCAGAAGGCTCAAAGGTAAACCTGTTCTTCAAAACTAACTTATCTATTTCTTTAGATGACCCCTTTCCCATGACTTACAGTGAGAACTGTGTTACTCTTTCGATGTTTCATAGGAGCAGGTCAATGGAGATATTGATACATCAGTTGATTCATTGAGATTGATGATGGAGAAGGAAGAGAAGGAAAAAAGGATGTTCAGGCAGAGAAACGCGGAGAATCACGCACTCAACGGAATTTTTACATGCCTTGCAGTGGTACCATATAATCTAATGCTGTTTTAGATTCTACATCATAAGTGGATAAATCGTTGTGTTGTAATCTTTGTGTTGCACTTGATCTTACAGGATGGATCTAAGTCATTGTGCAAAGGGAACCCCAGCTCAGCAATGTCATCTGCAAATAGCCTCCGGAAAATACGTAATGTCCAAAGAGGCCCTCAAAAAAGGATAGCATGGGATAATGAACTTCTTTACATACCAAAGGAGGGTATTATGGAAATGCTAAGAAGTTTCATGGATCAGTTTTTATCTGGAGGATATAATGGTAACTTAATCGCTCCTTTTACCAAACTATTACTATATTCTATATTTTTGTAAGCTTGAGATAACACAGTGCTTTTCAGTCCTGATGCAGTCTGTTTGTGATGATATTGTGAAGCAGCATGATTCTGTCGAGAAATCTGATAACATTACATTCTTCAAAGTTGTTTGCTTTGTCTTAGCTTTTCAACACGAGAAAGCATCAAATGCTCAGGTTTGAAACTGAACTCATGGGCTGTGATGCTACATTTTCCTATATCTAATTATTGTTCCATGTTTTTATCACCTGGGCAATGTTGACTGGAATTGCCAATATCTGATCATATATAGTTGATTTTATCTTCACTAATGCAATGCATGCAACTTAAGTTGTACGTCAGCGTTTTTTTTACAATACATGCAACTTCGTTATCTTGTCTTGTTTTGCTAGATTTTTTATGTGTGAGTTTGTTACCTTTTTGTAGGGAATACATTATCTTAATTTGACAGAACACCATGATTATAACTATTCATGCAGAAATGTGTCTGTCATCTTGTTGTCATGCTGTTTTTTGACGTGTCATTTTTTTGTTTAGAAATCAAGTGCTGGACCCCAGCTGTCCGAGACTTCACCAGGCAATGAATGTGATGATCTGCCGTTTCGTGGTGACATATGTGGACCTGTTGCAGCCACATTAAACGAAGATATGTTCAATATAGTCTTGTCCATGTGGCGTGAGGCCTATGAAGACCTGAAGCAGACTAAGGATTACAAAACTCTTTCAGCTGCTGGCTCCTTAATGAAGAACATGGTAAGCAAATATGTATTCCGTACATTTAAGAAAGACAGGGATACTATACTTAGATCATGTATAACCAGTTGCATATTTCTCTCTCCCATTTTTTTTCTGAGCCAATGAGCTTGAGAACGGGTTGCATACCACTATGTTTGACATTGACATTCTAAAACGAAAATAGTAATGGTTTAAACAAGTGAAGTCTGAGTAAAATCGGCTAGGCTTAACTTTGAAACTTTGACCCATTGTTTTGGTTGAGCTTGGTCCAGTTTCTTTTCCTGAAAAAGGTTTATAACAAGTAAATTGGAGTATTGCTCAGATAGCTGCGCCAAAACCAAATTTGGATTGCCAACTTTGATCTCGATTCAAAAGAAAAGTAGAGGTTGAAACTAGGCTTGATCTTGGTTTGTTTACTGTTTATCCATAAGTAGGCAAAGTTTGAAGCCATTTCACTACCAGCAAGTAGTATGATTTATTTATCAACTTAACTGCTTGCTGAATGTTGGTGGTAATGACCAAGTATCAACTACTAAGTGCCTAACTTGTACTCCCTCCGTAAACTAATATAAGAGCATTTAGATTACTAAAGTAGTGATCTAAACGCTCTTATATTAGTTTACGGAGGGAGTAACTAGATATTAATTTGTTAAGCTTCATAAACGGCATATAGGATCTATTGGTTATTTGTATTTATCCTTTGTTGTCTGAGAATGAGAACTCTGTTAAACTTGGTCTATGAAGAGAATCACAATACATTGCTAGTGTGAAAAGGATAATTTAATTTTCTTAAGAAATATGAACTTGCTTAGTTTCATAATTCCCTTAACGCGTTTCTTTAGTATGTTTTCATGGTCTCTATCTTTGACTTATTCGAATCCACACACTGAACAATCTTCCTTTTGCAGATTGGCATGATATATTTGGTGGTGAAAGTTCATCCTGAAGATTCAAGGGAATCTCAAACAGCCCGTGTTTTACTGTATAAGCTGTTCTATGATCAGACAGAACAAGGCCTGACTCAGTTTCTCCTGAACTTGTTCAGATCTTTTGATACTCATAAGCAACCAAAAAGGTTTATACAAAGTTCCTTTTTCAGATATTCATATTTATATGTTATGTACTCTTTATTTGCTGCATAAATATGAAGCTTATGCAAAAGCACCAAATCGCTATTATGCTTCGCTGACATGTATTTGATAGAAGCTTTACTTTGCAATTTGTGCATGCTCGTCTGCTTGGTAGAAATGATGCTCCACATGTATATACAACTTATAAACATCGATTAGAACAATAGTCTTGTTCTCAACATGTACTTCAAGCAGTTCTCCATTTAACATTTTTCCATTATGAAAATTAGGGATATGCTCTAGTTGTTTCCCTGCTTTACAGAAGTTAAATGTACATCTCCAATACACTGGGCCCAGTGGGTGCACTTTTTTTCTTCCTCCATTGCACCTGAAAATACCAGTGGGTGCAGTCTACTACATTTAGCTAATGGGTGCACATTGTAAGTTGCAATTCTTGTGATGTCTAATGATAAAAGTGGGATCTATGAATGTGCAAGTTGTTGCACCCTGCACCCTGTGGTTTTTCAAAAGGGTATTTTAGGATTTCGATGTAGTTTGTTTCTGCACAATGGAGGTCCACACTATTTTGTTAATTCATAACCAAGTTTATGTGTCCTCTACTTTTATATGCTTCCAACCATTGTTTCACTTGTCTGTTCTGTATCAGCGCTCTTGCGGATTTACTAGAAACAGTTCATATCATGCTACAGCTGATGGAGAAGCTTCAAGCACGTGGTGCTTTAAGGGTATGTTTTTTTCAGTCCCAACATCCATATATTCTTGCTTGTCTGGTCCACCACAAGTTAGATCGAGTGTGGATCTTCATTTTTCAGCAACTATGTTTTATTGTACCAAATTTCAACTGCTTATGTAAAGATGACAAGCTTCATGCTGAAGCAATCGGCCCTCCTCCCTTCTTGATCTGAGTATTAATCACCCCCTCAATTTAGGTTGCGAAAAGGACAAGAAAGGGCAGAAAAAGGAAGACGTCAGATGACAAACATGAGAGTACCAAACCTGGAACAGAGAATGTGGAGCAAAGCTACATAGACCCAACAGATGGGACTAAAGCCACATCTGATTCACTTCCAGATTTGAGAAGTGAGGATCCTCTAGCAGAACCTACTCTCGTAGAGCAAGGAAAAGTTGATTCCGATGGCACAGATCTGCCAGATACAATTGTGGATACGGCTGTTAATCTGGATAGCACCACACAGCTTGGAGGTGATCCATCTTCTGCAGGCAGTGGTGAAAAGGAAAGAAATCCCATTAATGAAGAGGAAGATACTTGTACCACACAGCTTGGAGGTGATCCACCTTCTGCAGGCAGTGGTGAAAAGAAAAGAAATCCCATTAACGAAGAGGAAGATACTTGTACCACACAGCTTGGAGGTGATCCATCTTCTGCAGGCAGTGCTGAAAAGAAAAGAAATACCATTAATGAAGAGGAAGATGTTTCAGATTCTTCAAGTGATGATTGCCCCCCAGCTACAAGTGAAGTTGATTTTAACGTATCACGGTTAATATACAGCCTAGCCAACAATTCTGTTGTTCAAAATATATGCTGGTTGTTGAAGTACTATAAGACTAACTCCTTCCGAACAAACCACTACATCATATGCATGCTGCGGAGATTCTGTGAAGATCTAGATGTGTCACCAATGCTATATCAGGTAATAGCTCACTGTTATATATTTTTCATCAGGGCTGTATTTTCTTGGGATCTGACATTATACTGTCCGTCTTTTGCAGCTATCGCTTCTGACTACTTTCTATGATATATTAGCTGAACAGAAGTCTTCGAGTTCAAAGGAGTATGCAAATATTGTAAATTTTCTTTCTAAAATTGTAAGGAAGTTGGTGAGAGCAATGAAAAAACAGCCACTGTTATTTGTTGATACACTCTTTTGGAAGACAAGAAAGGAATGCCATTGCATTGATGCTGATTATCTACTGAATGAGTTCAAGGGAGATGTTAACAATAAGGGTGGTGAAGTTGGTTCAAGTAAGGGATGGGGAGGTCCAGTAAATATAGCAGATTCTCTTGGTGACGATGAAGCTGACTATGATATACCACATGAACCATATGATGGTGATAAGTAAGTTTGTCTTGTATATGCCCAATTGTCCATTAATGTAGTGTGAATGAGATAATTTATTTCCATTCGTGTGTGCATGTGAACAGGAATGGAGATTCATCGTCTGGTGAACGTGAAGGTGATACTCAGAAGAGCATGGGTCCCAGAGACAAAAGGAGCATATTACTGTCACTTTCAGACAGTGAAGCTGAGGATAATGATAGGTTTGTTTTATATCTAGCTCTGCATTTGAACACAGATGCTTTCCCTAGGCTAGATCTTTGATTAGATTGACTTGATTTTAGGACTACTATATCTAGAGGCTCTCAGAATAAAGAGGTCCCAAAGAGACGAGGGCGTTCCATTTTTAATGAAGAGCAAGAGAAGCTTATAAGAGATCTTCATGAGAAGTAAGTGATCAATTTATGTCAAGAAAGGATAAGATCACTGATCAATTCATAGAAAATGCTTTGCTAAGCTGGAACTGAAAATAAGTTCCTGATGTTTGTACTTACGAGTATGTAATAATGTTTATTGTTTAGTACTTCGGCATGAATCACATGATGATGCCTGAATGTTTATTCCTTGTATGTTACAGATATAAGGATGATCGTAAATGCAGTCATCTAATTGCTGAAGCTCTAGATCCCAGTGGAAAGATATCGTCGGCTCAAATTTCTCGAAAGCTTACACAGCTAGGTCTCAGGAGTGTCACTAGGAGGAAAAAAGTTTCAGAGGCATCTCTTTCAGCCAAAGATCTGGTTGCACAACCACAAAACGACGTGCTGGATGATCCGAAGCCAGAAAGTACCCGGTGAGTATTATAAAGGACGATCTGTTTGTAAAGCGTCCCTAAAGCGTCGCTTAAGCGACGCTTAAGCGTTAGAGCGCCCTCCAGGCTCAAAGCGTCCAACTCGCTTTAGACATGTGTCTAAGGCGTCCGCCTTAGACACTAAAGCGTCTGAAGCGCCTGCTTAGGCGTCCTGATTGGCGCTTTAAGGCAGAGAGGACGCCTTAGACTTGCCAGGCAGGGTACAGAGATTCCTGGCAGGGAAACAGGGCTGGGCTCACATTTGAAACAGTTACAGGAGGGGAAAGAAAGAGAGAGAACCAAAACCAGAGCGTGCAAATATCCAGGCTTTCAGCTCTTTCCTCTCTCCTCTGGCAGCAGCTTCCTCAGATCTGCACCAGCCTTTTCTGCTCTGTTGTGTGTTATGCTATGCACAACTCCTCTGCTGTTAGGTGCTACTGCCTCTCTTATAGCAATTGGCTAGTTGCTTACTGCTTAGTGGATGGATCAGAATATATGGGCTCACTGGTGGATTAGAATCAACATATATATGTCTCACTAAATGGTGCTCTATTATACTGCCCATCAGGTTCAGAGTCTGTCTAAAGCGTCGCCTCGCTTTACGCTTTATCGCTTAAGCAGTGAGGCGCCCCCCAAGCGCCTCGCTTCGCTTTACCGCTTTATAAACATAGGCTGTGCCTTTCTTCCTCTGGCTGTGAGCCTGTATTACAAGCTTTACATTCAGTTATGCAGAGTTATCAGTAAGATGGAATCCACAATTTAGCATGTTAAAGACGTCAAAACCTAGTGCATACATCGCCCTAAGCACATTATGAAAAGAAATTACTGTGATTTGATAGCTAATTGGCTGTTACTTGTCAATTGTCATTAAGTCTAGCTTGCATTTTCAGGCGCAGGAGGAAAAGGCTACATCGGTTAAGCAGTAAGGACAACAACAACGATAATCATCCAGTATCATCTGATGAAGAAACATTGCAATCACTTAAGGGCAGGTAAAATTCCTGCAATGAGTTGCTTTCGTGAGTTAATTCTATTGGCGTGATATTTTTTCCTTGAGTTTGTTTTACCCTTAATAAAAGGATATGCAAAGCTTTTGTGTGTCCTACAAAACGACTTTTTTGCTATTAAAAAGGCCTTTATATCAGAAAGTATGATTGATGAAAATGGCTGGAAATTTTGCCAGTATGTAATCGAAATCAATAACGAAGGTTGATATTTTTGCTTAACTCTCTTTGAAGTTGCTAGTAATCGTGACAGAAATGTCATGGGATGTATGAAAAAACATTTGTTTCTGCAAAACAGAATCATGTTATTTGATCTTGTATGCCATTTATTCTTTAGACTACAGTCCATAGCATGTATTGTCAAGTTAGTTTTTCTTAGTTTCATCATAGGCAAAACGTGCAACTAATTTGGGACTCTAGGTTGCATTTTCCCTTCCTAAGTACTGAGTGTGAACATGCCACAGATATATGAAATTATTTTATGATGTGCCTTGTCTGTTTTGACATATTGAGTGTTTAACTTAATTTATGGCAGAACCAAAAATAAGGAGCTGCCCTCGGTGGACCTTGCACCGAGGAAATCACAGCATAAAGAGGCTTCGCAGGGCGATTCTGATGATGAGACCATAGGATCTCTGCTTAGGTAAGCTCATTCAGCTTCATATACATCAAGAACTGGTTACTGAATGTTTATGATGCCAATTGTTAAAACTCATTGATTTATATGCTTTGATTTTCTTCCCTCAACACATTTTACTAGGACTAACTACTTTTGTTTTTAAACAGTAGAGGAAAGAAGAAAAGGTTATTGAAATCAGATGTTTCAGAGAATAAACAAGAACACCTAGATTCTTCGAAGAACATTGCTCCGGGGGTTCAGACTATCGGTTCAAATATCATGTAAGCTCATATAAGTTATTTACCTCACATACTCGTAATAGCTTAATATTCTATGTTTTCTCATATATTATTTCCATATTATGCACATATGCCTAGTGAAAGCTGAAAAACATGTAGACATCTTAGTATAGCATGTGCAATAATGATTACTATAGTACTTGACGCTGCCTTGTCCGTTTTGACATACTGAGTGTTTCCCTTCATCTGTTGCAGAACCAAAAATAAGGAGCTGCCATCCGTGGATCTTGCGCCGAGTATATCACAGCATCAAGAGGCTTCGCAGGGCACAGATTCTGATGATGCGACCATAGGATCTCTGCTTGGGTGAGCTCATTCAGCTTCATATACACCAAGAACTGATTACTGAATGTTCATGATGCCAATTGTTAAACTCAATGATTTATATTGAATTTCTTCCCTACACATTTGAATGAGACTAATTACTTTTATTTTTAAACAGTAAAGGAAAGAAGAAAAGGTTATCAACATCAGATATTGCAGAGGATAAACAAGAAGACCTAGAGTCTTCGAAGAACATCAGTTCGGGCATTGAGACTATCGGTTCAAATGCCATGTAAGCTCATATGAGTTATTTACCTCACATACTTGGAAATGCTTAATATTCGAGGCTGTATGTTTTCTCTTATATTGTTTCCATATTATACACTTATGCCCAGTGAAAACTGAAAACAGGTAGACATCAATAGCCAGTGCTGCAGAGAGAGTACCTTACTATATCATGTCCAATAATGATTACAATAGTACTTGATGCTGCCTCTTCTTTTGACATACTGAGTGTTTCCCTTCATCTATTGCAGAACCAAAAATAAGGAGCTGCTGTCCGTGGATCTTGTACCAAGTATATCACAGCATCAAGAGACTTCACAGGGCACAGATTCTGATGATGAGACCATAGGATCTCTGCTTAGGTAAGCTCCTTCAGCTTCATATATACGTAAAGAACTGATTACTGAATGTTCATAATGCCAATTGTTAATACTTATTGATTTATATGCTATGTTTTTCTTCCCTTAACACATTTGAATGGGACTAATTACTCTTATTTTTAAACAGTAGAGGAAAGAAGAAAAGGTTATCAACGTCAGATATTACAGAGAATAAACAAGAAAACCTAGATTCTTCGAAGAACATTGGTCTGGGTGTTGAGACTATCGGTTCAAATGCCATGTAAGCTCATATGAGTTATCTAGCACATACTTGGAATAGCTTAATATTCTAGGGTGTATGTTTTCTCTTATATTGTTTCCATATTATGCACTTATGCCTAGTGAAAACTGAAAACAGGTAGACATCAATGACCAGTGAGAGTACCTTGCTATATCATGTTCAATAATGATTACTATAGTACTTGATGCTGCCTCCTGTTTTGACATACTGAGTGTTTCTCTTATCTATTGCAGAACCAAAAATAAGGCGCTGCCGTCCGTGGATCTTGTACCGAGTATATCACAGCATCAAGAGACTTCGCAGGGCACAGATTCTGATGATGAGACCATAGGATCTCTGCTTAGGTAAGCTCCTTCAGCTTCATATACATAAAGAACTGATTATTGAATGTTCATGATGCCAAATGTTAATACTCATTGATTTATATGCTATGTTTTTCTTCCCTCAACACATTTGAACGAGACTAATTTCTTTTATTTTTAAACAGTAGAGGAAAGAAGAAAAGATTATCAACGTCAGATATTACAGGGAATAAACAAGAAGACCTAGATTCTTCGAAGAATACTGATCTGGGTGTTGAGAGTATCGGTTCAAATATCATGTAAGCCTGTATAAGTAATTTACCTCACATACTTGGAATAGATGCATTCTTTCCTATATTATGCACTTTATGCTTAGTGAAAGCTGAAAACAGGCAGACATGAATAACCATCTAGAGTACCTTACTATAGTACTTGATGCTGCTTTGTCTGTTTTGACGTATCGAGTTTTTCCCTTCATCTATTGCAGACCCAAAGATAAGGAGCTGGCCTCTGTGGATCTTCCATCGAGTATGTCACAGCATCAAGAGGCTTCGCAGGGCACAGATTCTGATGATGAAACCATAGGATCTCTGCTTAGGTGAGCTCATTCAGCTTTACACATTAAGAACTGAGTATTGGATGTTCATGATGCCAATTATTAAACATCATCAATTTATATGCTATGATTTTTCTTCCTTTGCACGCATTTGACTGGACCAGTTCCTTCTATTTTTAAACAGCAGAGGAAAGAAAAGAAGGTTATCTACATCAGATGTTACAGAGAACAGACAAGAACACCAAGATTCTTCGAAGAACATTGTTCCGGACAATGAGACTGTTGGTTCAAATGTCATGTAAGCTCATTTAAGTTATTTACCTGACATACTTGGTATAGCTTAATATTGTTTTGAGGTAGAATAGCTTAATACTGTTTCTGATACACGCACTTTTGCCTAGTGAAAGCTGAAACAGGCAGGCATCGATAGTACATTAATTTCTATAATATGTGAAATTATGATTTTGTTTTGAATAATTATGAAATGAACTTCACTTTTCAGGGACGCCCCTCTCCATCCGGAGCTGAACTCATCTAATGATAACGGTGGTGATGCTGGTGAGGCTGAACTTCTGGATGACTTGAGTGAGCCTGAGCTGGATGGTCGTGAAGATGCCGAGCAACGGATCGTCGACGACAGAGACATGCCTGAATCTGGGGACATGACAGGCTCTAATGCCAGTCAGAAGGCTGGTTTGAAAAGAAGACTAAGAATGGTGATTGACGACGACGACGAGTAGTAGTTTACTTGAAATTATTTAGTGAAAAGTCGGACACTGCAGCTGTTTGGAGTAGATGTTCTGCTACTGCTATGGTGAGGAGACATGTTTCTGAGTTGGGAGCTGGAAATTGGCAGTAAGCAGATGCAACCTGAGGTTGCCAGGCTCTTGTTTTTGTACATGATTTATTTTCCAAGTTGGCCCTGGTGTTAGTTTTGGATAGAGCCTGTTCGGCCAGTGTTGCCATATTTCCAAATGTACTGTACTAGCCAATCGTATTATGGCTCTATGGGAACACAGTGCTCTGCTCTCTTTGTTTAACTTGCATGATTCATTTTCTACGATAATGAAGAGTGCATCTTGATGTCGATGTGATTTTCGCAATTGGAGTCGGTGTAGACCCTCTATGGCAACATACTCGGTTGCCGCGAGTATGTTTCATGTCAGGAATGCCATCTAGTAACACTGAATATCATTCAGAAAAACAAACTGAAAACTCTGCAAGTGATTTATTTAGTGCTCAGTTGATTCAAAAGAATATCGTAGTATGTGCAATGATGATCTAGCATGACAAGTGAGGGTGAGGCTGAGCTGGATGATCGTGAAGACGGCGAGCAACGGGTCATCGATGACGGTGAGCTGGATGAAAAGAAGACACGGACTAGTGATTGACGAGAAAGACGATGAGTAGTTTTACCTTGATATCCATCTAGCGACAACAGGCGCGAATTATATGAGGATTGATCAGTCCTTGAAAGCGCGCTGCCGTCGAGATAGGATGCCTGACGCGCTCTAGTTATTATATTATAAAGAGGTAAATTGGGAAACCGAATCAACAGATGGTCCCATGGTCTAGTGGTTAGGACATTGGACTCTGAATCCAGTAACCCGAGTTCAAGTCTCGGTGGGACCTTCTTTTTCCTTCCTTTTTTTTTCCGTCCTTGAACAAATTGGCCTTATTAGAAAATGTGTGACCTGTTATTTTTTTGTATCATTTTTATGTGCTTGAGCAAATTGTGATTTTGTTTTGAATAATGATGGAATGAACCTCTCACTTTTCAGGGACGCCACTCTCCATCCGGAGTTGAACTCATCTAACCATTTCCGCAAAAAAAAAGAACTCATCTAACCATAATAACGGTGGTGATGCTGAACTTCTGGATGACATCAGTGAGCCTCGTGAAGATGCCGAGCAACAGATCGTCCACGACAGAGACATGTCTGAATCTGGGGACATGGCAGGCTCTAATGGCAGTTAAAAGACTGGTTTGAAAAGAAAAGAAGACACAGAATGGAAATTGACGACCTGTTTCTGAACAAATTGGCCTTATTAGAAAATGTGGGACCTGTTTTTTTTTTTTTTGTATCCAATTTTTATGTGCTTGAACAAATTTTTATGGGCGCGGGCGACCTCGCACCATCGTCCCCATCGCCGGCGGACCCGCGGGCCTCCTTTCTGTCCCGGCGCGAGAAGTAGAAGCAAGCGGCGTGAGTAGGCAGCAAACGGATGCAGGAGCAGGCGGATCGACTGAAAAGGGAGCCGCTGCGTTGACCAGCTGCTGCTAGCCGGCGGTGTCGGTGCGATTCGACGGGAGACGGACTGGAGAGCGGCGGCGTTGACCTAGCCGGGGCAGAACGATTCATCAGCTTACGAACGTGTTGGGAGCGGCTCTGGCCGGCAATGGCGACGACAACCTCTGCCTCGGCCCAGGCTGGACGGGCCGCGACAGGCAACAACGACGGTGTCCTCTGCCTCGGCTCGGGGCAGGACGAGCGGCGACCTCAAATTTGACCGTGGCAGGCGACGGATCTCTCGCCGGAGTGGGCCAGTGGTGAGGGAGAGAAAAATGTGGGGAGGAAGGAGATAATAGGCATGGCTTACAGGTGGGCCTTCGTGCACCTCAGCAAGCCAAACACCGACTAAGACTAGTCTTTGCCACATCAGCCCGTACAGACGGGTCCCACCTATCAGTTTTGTTGTTAGTCATGACTGTTGGAATGAGTCTACATGCCCACGTACTTCTCCAACTAATCACGACCGGCATGCCTCGCCTGCCTCCTAGCTTCTAGGGTAGATAGTGGGAGTCTGTTAGTTGGTTAGACAAGTACGGGTGTGCGTTGTGGTGTTGTACTCTGTATATATATGAGCTGAAGATCAATACAAACTGTGCGTTCAGTCTCTACATGGTATCAGATACTTCCACGATCTCCTTCCTCGCTTCCGCCCCTCGATGGATCTCTCTGACCTCTCCTCCGCCGGCTCCGGCTCCGGCTCCGGCCCCGGCACAAACCCCTTCGGCGATCCACCCCCCGCCAGCCCCTCCGTGCCTCTCCACCTCATCCTCTCTCTCAACATAGCCTCCGCCATGCCCGTCACCCTTGAACTGCACCCCCCGAACTACACCACCTGGAGCTCCTTCCTCCATGCCCTTCTCATGTCCTACAACATCCAGGACCATGTCAATGGCACTGTCGACGCCCGGAACCGGCTCACTGACGCCGTCTGGACGCAGGTCGACTGGTGTATCATACGGTGGCTTCTCGGCTCCATCTCCGCCCAAGTTCGGGGCGCGGTCAACCACCGGAACCCCACGGCGTACACGCTCTGGACGGCGATCCGGCAGCTCTTCCTCTCCAATCGGAATCAGCAGGGCATTCTCGCTCTGGAGGAGTTCCACGGCCTGCATCAAAACGACCTCTCCATCACCAATTACTTCACCCGGCTCCAGACCCTCGCCGACACGCTCTTCGACTGCGGGATGGCGGTGACCGACCGCGGCCTCGTCTCCAACATGATCCGCGGGCTCTCCAACAAGTTCGCCCACGCCATCTCTACCATGACGTACGACGATTCCAAGCTGCCCATGTTCCTACAAGCACGCACTTACCTTCTCCAGGAAGAGCGCCGCATCGATCACGCCGCCTCCCACGAGTCCGCGACTGCGCTCTACGCCGGGCGCCCTCCGCCTCCACCTCCTGCTACCACTTCTGCTCCGCCATCTGCTGTGCCCTACCCATCTAGTGGCAACGGCGCCCATGGTGTCCCAGGCGGCGCCAGTGGTCATGCGGGCAACGGCGGTGGGCAGCGCGGCCGCAAGCGCCGCAAGGGCGGCAACGGCGGCGGCCAAGGTGGCCATGGCGGGCCCCCTCCACCACAGGCTGCGCCACCTCTGCCTGTGTACGCGCCGCGTCCGCCGTCCTACGGCCACGCCGGCGTCAACCCCTGGACCGGCACGTTCAACGCATGGCCCATAACGATGCGCCCATCTGCTACACCTACGGCTGGTCTGCTCGGCCCTCGTCCTCCGCTTTGGCTCGCCGCGACAACCTACGGCGCCGGCCCGCCCACTGCACTTGCGCCACCAGCCGCCGCACCGGTCCCGTGGGACACCAGCGCCCTTCAGGCCGCCCTTCTCACCATGTAGCAGCAGCCCTACTCCGGTGGCGGTGACTGGATCCTCGACACCGGTGCGTCGTCGCATATGGCAGGCAACCCCGGTATGATCTCGGCTGTCCGGCCCTCCTCCTCCCCATCTCATATTCTAGTTGGCAATGGTGCCCCTATTCCCGTCACCCACACTGGCTCCACATCCATCGCCACCTCTTCCACCCCTCTCTCTCTTAGTCATATTCTGATTTCTCCTTCTCTCATCAAAAACTTGATCTCTGTTCGCGCACTTACTCGTGAAAATTTTGTGTCCGTGACATTTGACTCTTTTGGTTTCTCTGTTAAGGACCTTCGCACTGGGACGGTGGTGCTCCGATGTAATAGCGGCGGCGATCTTTATCATCTCACCTCCGGCGCTACTGCTTCTCCCACTGCTTTTGTCGCCCTCACAGCCGATTTATGGCACCAAAGGCTTGGACATCCCGGACGCGCTGCTTTATCACATGTTTTAGACAACTTTGATTTTCATTGTAATAAAGCTACATCTCATACTTGCCATGCCTGTCAGCTAGCCAAACATGTACGCTTGCCTTTTAGTGAATCAAATAATATTGCACCGTTCCCCTTCCATACGCTCCATTGTGATGTGTGGACTGCCCCGGTACTTAGTAACTCTGGGTTTCAGTATTTCCTCGTTGTTCTTGATGATCACACGCATTTTGCCTGGACGTTTCCTCTCCGGCGTAAGTCTGATGTTTTTGAGGTGTTGATTACATTTCATGCATATGTCGCCACGCAATTCCAACGACCCATCCTCTCCTTCCACACCGACAATGGTCGCGAATTCGACAATAAAGCGTTTCACCACTTCCTCTCCACCCACGGTGTTGTCTTCCACCTCACTTGCCCCTACACCTCTCAACAAAACGGACGTGCTGAGCGGATCATCCGAACTCTCACCGAGGGCCTGCGTAGCCTCCTTTTTCACTCTTCCACGCCTACTAGATTTTGGCCTGACGCCCTCGCCACCACAACCTATCTTCTCAACCTGCGCCCTTGCCGGCCTCGCCAACATGTCACACCTTTTGAGCTCCTCTACGGAAAAACCCCATCCTATTCCCACCTACGAGTCTTCGGATGCCTATGTTACCCTAACACTACAGCCACGGCTCCCAACAAACTCTCCCCTCGATCTAAGGCGTGCGTATTTCTGGGCTACCCTCCTGATCATGCTGGTTACAAGTGCTTCGACCCCACCACAGGCCGGATCATCATATCACGTCACGTTTTTTTCGACGAGCACTCGTTCCCGTTTGCGCAGGTCCCGACTCCTCCCTCTGCGTCCAACCGAGTCCTCACCAGGGATACCTCGCCGCCATTACTCCTCGCCGGGTCGCCGCGTTGGTCGCCTGCTGCTCCGACACCCTCGGCTACCGCGGCGGCGCACCCCGGATCGGCTGCCATGGCAGCAAATTCCGCTGCCTCGGCAGCGACTACTGCTGCCACGACAGCAGTTTCATCGCCCGGATCGGTTGCTGCTCCGACACCCTCGGCTACCGCAGCGGCGCACCCCGGATCGGCTGCCATGGCAGCAAATTCCGCTGCCTCGGCAGCGACTCCTGCTGCCACGACAACAGTTTCGTCGCCCGGGTCGGCTGCAGCTCGTGCGTCGCCCAGGACGGCTGCCATGACAGCAGCTTCGGCCGCCTCAGCGGCGACTTGTGCTGCCACGGCAGCAGTTTCGCCCGGCACAGCTGCAGAAACGCCTGCACCTTCTCCGTCGAGCGCGACCAGTGGCTGCAGCTCCCCTGTGGTCTTCGCCGGTGGCTCTACCCCAACACTGCCGCCCGGCCGTGCTCATCCCATGCTGACACGGGCTCGTGCGGGCATCACTCGCCGCAATACGCAGTATGATGACGACTACATTCTCACTGCCACCGTACCTTGTCCGTCACCTGTTCCCACGTCGGTTCGAGCAGCCCTCGCGGATGCTCACTGGCGACAGGCCATGCAGGAGGAATTTGACGCCCTCCGCGCCAACGCTACCTGGACCTTGGTTCCTCGGCCGCCCGGCGCCCACGTCATCTCCGGCAAGTGGATTTTCCGCCACAAGCTGCATCCCGACGGCACATTGGATCGGTACAAGGCGCGGTGGGTCGTTTGTGGCTTCACCCAACGTCACGGCATCGACTACCACGACACCTTCTCGCCCGTCGTCAAGCCGGCGTCCATCCGCATCGTCCTCCAGCTTGCTGCCTCTCGGAATTGGCCCGTCCACCAGCTTGACGTTAAAAACGCCTTTCTCCACGGTGAGCTAACCGAGCATGTCTATTGTCAGCAGCCTGCGGGTTTCCTCGATGAGGCACGCCCACAGGATGTGTGCCTTCTATCCAAGTCGCTCTACGGCCTCAAGCAGGCTCCACGTGCTTGGTTCACGAAGATCACCACCTGTCTACGGACAATTGGGTTCCTGGCGACTCGCTCCGATGCGTCGCTCTTTGTCTATCGTCATGGCCACGACATCGCCTACCTGCTACTCTACGTCGACGACATCATCCTCGCCGCCTCGTCAGACGTACTACTCCGCCATGTCATCGCGCAACTCACTGCCGCCGTCGCGCTAAAGGACTTGGGCGCGCTGCACTTCTTCCTCGGCATCCAAGTGCGGCGCACCTCGGCGGGGTTCTTTCTTCATCAACATCAGTACGCTGAGGACCTGCTGCATCGTGCTGGCATGACCAACTGTAGGCCGGCCTCAACTCCGGTCGACACGCGGTCCAAGCTCTCTGCCTCCGATGGAGAACTTGCTGATGATGCCACCACATACCGCAGTATCACCGGTGCACTGCAGTATCTCACGTTGACGCGCCCGGATCTTACTTATGCTGTTCAGCAGGTGTGCTTACACATGCACGCTCCTCGGCAACCCCATTGGTCCATGGTGAAGCGCATCCTTCGCTATGTCCGCGGGACGCTCAGCCACGGCATCACCATCAGCTCCTCACCGCCGCATGAGCTCGTCGCTTACAGTGACGCCGACTGGGCCGGTTGCCCCGACACACGACGTTCCACCTCTGGTTATTACCTGTTTCTTGGTGGCTCGCTCATCTCTTGGTCGTCCAAGAGGCAACCCACCGTGTCCAGGTCCAGTGCAGAGGCGGAGTACCGCGCTGTGGCCAATGCCGTTGCCGAATGCTGTTGGACGCGACAGCTTCTCCAGGAGCTTCACTCCGGCATCGACAAAGCCACAGTTGTTTACTGTGACAATGTGTCGGCCGTCTACCTCGCTCAGAATCCTGTACATCACCACCGGACCAAGCACATCGAACTCGACATCCACTTTGTTCGTGAGAAGGTTGCTCTTGGTCAGTTTCGTGTCCTGCATGTGCCGACCACCTCGCAGTTCGCCGACATCATGACCAAAGGGCTGCCGACTGCCACGTTTGAGGATTTCAGATCCAGCCTGTGCGTCACCAACGGAGACGCTCCGTCTGCGGGGGGGTGTTGGAATGAGTCTACAGGCCCACGTACTTCTCCAACTAATCACGACCGGCATGCCTCGCCTGCCTCCTAGCTTCTAGGGTAGATAATGGGAGTCTGTTAGTTGGTTAGACAAGTACGGGTGTGCGTTGTGGTGTTGTACTCTGTATATATATGAGCTGAAGATCAATACAAACTGTGCGTTCAGTCTCTACAATGACTCAAGTCTGATTTGATGCATATTATTATTCACTTGCAACAGAAGTGATGGTCTTTCATGATTTTTGACAAAAAGGGTAATTTTGCAGCAATCCTAGTCACAAATGTGATGGCTTTTATATTTCTTTACGGAGGGAGTACTAGCCAATCGTCGTATTATGTCTGTCTGAGAAGTGGGAACACAGTGCTCTCTTATTTAACTTGCATGATTCATTCTCCATGATAATGAAGAGTGCCTCTTGATGTCGATCGATTTGATTTTTGCAATTGGAGACGTGCAACACTAAATTACTAAGAGGTAAGGAATGTCATTCAGAATAACAAACTGAAAGCTCTGCAACACTTGATTCAAAAGAATTCACATCAGTAACCGGCGAGAGTACCATGCTGTAGTATGTGCAATGATGATTATCCAACTGTACAACTGAACTTCTCACTTTTCAGGGACTTGAAATCCATCTAACGACAACAAGCGCGAATTATATGAGGATTGATCAGTCCTTGAAAGCGTGATTGATTTTCTCAGACACTCGCTCTAGTTATTATATTATAAAGACGTAAATTGGGAAACCAAATCAGCAAATGGTCCCATGGTCTAGTGGTTAGGACATTGGACTCTGAATCCAGTAACCCGAGTTCAAGTCTCGGTGGGACCTCTTTTTTCCTTATTTATTTTTCCAGGAACAACCTCCTAATAGATCGTATCTCTATTGCCAATTATTACTTTCTTATTTGATTCTCCCTATTATTTTGAATCTTCTCCATGGAGTTTGTATTTTTGTTTGCAGTTTTCCATACTTCTTTTTTTTGAAATGCAATTTTCTATACAACATATGACATTCCATATTTCTTATTCAGGAGAGTAAATTTATCCAAATCAACAACATTGTTGTCTACCACGTATTTTCCAGACATCATATGGTGTCACTATTGCACATCTCCTTTTGTCCCAAATACATGAAACATGTCCCAAACTTCTTTCGATCTTCTCATAGAAATCATTTCAGTGGTCAATGACACGTATACGACCTCTTCTTGGTTTTGTACCTTGCTCCCTCTCTCTTGGTATCATGCTCTTTGATATGTCTCAAACACATCTATAATTTTTGATGATTTTATGCTATTATAATATCATTTTCATATACCTTTTATATCAATTTATATGTTTTTTGGACTAATCTATTAATTCAGTGCCTAGTGTCAGATGTTGTTTTCTGCATGTTTTTGATTTTACAAAAAATCAATATCTTCGGAGGTAAAAAGAACTCTAAGGATTTAATACAAAATTTTCAGGGCATGAAGGTTCCAGGAAGCATCGAAAGAAAACTAGAGGAGCCACAGGGGCTTACACGACCAAGTGGCACGGTCAAGGCCTTGGCCGGCTCCCTATGCCATGTGGCCCCATGTACACCGCCGTACGTCCATTTTTCCGCCTATAAATCTCATATATCGCAAAACCCTTCGCAAGATTTTTCTCTAATTTTTTCTGTCGGCGCAAGCTTTTGTTTCGAGGAGATCAAATCTGGAGGCATGTTTCGTATCTGCCGGAGGCTTTTTCATCAACCTTGTTGCCACCATGACCACGTGTGAGTAGTCCTTTACAACCTTAGGGTGCATAGCAGTAGCTAGATGACTCGCTCCATCTTTGATTTTCAATACTAAGTTCCCGTGAGCTACCTTACCTGATAGGGTTCAACGCGACGTAATCCATGCATGTGCTTGTTGGGATATTATGGATTATCACTTTATGATTAGATTTTTCATTGAATTCAATTGAATCTTTTGAGATTTTCTTGTTGTATAATTAAATAGCTTTGCATGCACTTCGATCTATCTATCTTTTTTGGCCAAGTTTGATGGTTTTTTCTTCAGAGGAAGTGGTGCTTTGTAGTGAGTTCTAGTTTTGCTATGTTCTATATCCTAGTGACAGAAAAGGACAAGCCATATATTGTATTGTTTTCATGGAGGATAAAACAACGGTGTCTTGTCATATTGATTGATGTTTTGATGTCTGCATTATGTCATCATGCTAATTGCAATGCTCTGTTTCTTGTAAGCTTAATACTTTGGGATGCATGTTGGATAGCGGTCTTTGAGTGGAGTATTAGATGTAGATGCATTTTGGTCTACTTATCACGGATGTAATGCCTATATGAGATTATACCATGAATGATCATAGTCATCATATAAATATTACAATTACCGCTGCCAACTGTAATTTGTTCACCACCGCACACTTGTATGCTTGAGAGAGATGCGACTAGTGAACCTATGCCCCCTGGTTCTATTCTCCTTTACTGAAATCCTTGTTACAATTGCTATTCTTTGTTGTATTATTTTACCTACCCGTCAAACTATCACTATCACTTGCATTTAATCTTTCAACTTGCAAGATAACCGTCTTGATGTGCTGGGTACAAGTTTGTTTTGTTTTGTGTGTGTAGGTACCAGTGACTATTTTTGTTGAAAACTCCTTCGATCCGATAAACCTTAGTTCTCCAATCAAGGGAAATACTTATTGCTTGGTTACATCACCCTTACATCTGGGGGATAATGAACCACTTTTACAAGAGCATCAAACACTCTTCAAAGCCAGGTACCAAACAAAGCAGATTCCTAACCGTTCGATAGACCAAAGGCTCATGGAAAGTTGATATTATTTATGAAATTTAATCTATTTTTTTGCTTAGAAAAGTGAGATAAGGGAAGTGCATCAGATGAGTGACAATTGTCTGCATTAGATACCCAATGTTCTCTAACAAAAGTATGACTAGTAGATGAACATACCCCCCATAAAGTTGACATCATTCATCTCACCGGCCTGTGTTTGAACATGGTTTTTGAATGGCATTGGATCTTTTTAGGCCCTCATCCTTTCGACGTGACCAGTTGCCACTTGGCCTAGTCGTTGTTACATATGTGGTTCGTTGTGATGCATGTATGTTCTGAATCCCGATGCCCCATTTTGCCCTGCAAAAATGTTGCCGGGCGGACATAGAAACTTGGACGTTGCTAGGGGCAAGCCCTATCCAATGACCATCCAAATTAGGTAAGCATGTTGACCCCCCGCAGTCTCCTTACAAAAAAGGCAAGTAATTGCCCCTACCTTTCCCCGTGTCACGCCAAAACTTCCATCCCTTCTCCCCTCTAATAACCCTGACAAAAAGCCTAGGGTAAAACAGGTCTCCCATTTTATTTTATTTTTTGCACTTGAAAAATCCCTCTCCCATTTTTTCCCAGGAAAATACTTCCTGATTGATCATGTCTTTATCGGGTTTAATGACTTTTTTATTTGACTTTCTCAATTATTTAATATCCTCTACACAATTTGTATTTCCATTTGCAATTTTTAGTACTCAATACACCATTCTCTAGTTAGTATTCATGAGAGTAACACCTATTCAATATCAAAAAATAAGATAGGGAAAGTGTACCAGACAAGTGAAAATTGTCGTCGTCGGTATTAGACAAGGTTGGAACTTGGTGCACTCGGGTGTAGGCACACCCGATATGCAGAAATAATTTAGTAATTAAAAAAAGGTAAAAAACTTTTTTTGGAAACCTCATGGCCAAATGTTGTACCCGTATGAAAAGTTCCGTGAAGGAATCAAAATTAAGACTATATACAATTCACTGTTCATTAGGTTTGTACTAGGAAATTTGCTTTTTGGCCTAAGGTCAACAAAAGTTTATTCTTGCGCTATTGTTTTTGTACGGATACAAAAGTAGGTCAACTTTGTTTCACAAATAGTTTCAGTTTTTTTTTGAGTTTTTCTATAATTGATAAATTATTTTTTCCTTATCGGGCGCACCAGCACCCGAGTGCATCAGGGTAGTACCCATATGAGACAACGAATGCTCTCTAACAGAAATATTACTTATACAGGAACATACATCCCAAACACCTACATTGCTGAAATCACTGATCTCACCGGCCGCTATTTTGACATGGTTTCTAGAATGACATTGGACCTTCTTAAGATTTTTTTTTCTACACCCTATACTTCCTTATAGTACTCTTTTCTTCATCTGCAAAGCAAATCCGTGAAACTGAGTGCGCCGGATTGCGCCGGCCCATTATCAAGTCATTCATTGTTGCCTCCCCTATTGCACGCTTGGAGGCTCAGCAATGTTCCGGGTTTCGTGTGCATTCACTATTTGTTTCGTTCGATGTTTTTCTAATTTCTTTTGTGGTATTTTTTTGTTTTCATTTTCTTTCTCGTTTATTTAATGTACCCTTTTCCTTCCATATTTTTTGTTTTTATTCTTGTTTTTTAATTTATCACTTTTTCTTAATTTTTCTGTACAGTAAATATTTTTCTAATACTCAATGAATATGTTTCAAGAAGACACGAAATATTTTTTTGCAAATACACATGGAACAATTTTTTAATGTAGAGTGAACTTTTATTCAACGTACAGTGAACATTTTTGTAATATAAGGTGAACAGTTTCTGCATTTAGAAAAATACTTTAGATCTTTTAAAAAGAAATACAAAAACCGATTTTTGGGAAAAAACCGAGTAGAAAACTGCAGGAAAAAAAAGCAAAAACCAAAAGCATGTAACTTAGTGCGAGGGAGTGGGCCGGCCCATTAGTTTGCCTCCGATGCCAACTAGTAGCCCAGCAGCAGCTCGTCAAAAAATCAGCTCCTGGGCGGGCAGAAACCAACCAACGGCGTCTCCCTCTGCTCAAAAGCAGAGCACCGGACTCTGTTTCCACCTCCACCTCCGCCCCCCTTCCACCACCGGCCCGCCGGTCGCCGCCGTGCTCCCCCTTCCCCAGGCCATATATTGTGCCAAGAACCTTCCACCACCCCTCCACCTCCGCCTTCCTTCCACCTCCGGCCCTCTGCTCCCCGCCGCCCGTTTCCCCCGGCAGCCGATTCCGGCAAGAAATGCAAGAAACCTCCACCTCCACCTCCGCCTCCGCCTCCGGCCCCCGCATGGATCTAGGGGACCTGCCGGGCGAGCTCCTCACGGAGATCGCCCGCCGTCTTCCTTGCCGGGCTGACCTGGTCGCCCTTACCGCCGCGCTGCGTCGACCCATCGCCCCTCCCGCTCCTCATCCGGCTCTCCCGTGGCTCTTGGTGCCTCATTCTTCTCCGCCGGTTCTTGCTCCGGGAGAGGCGCGGACAGCTAGGTTTGCCTGCATCGGATGCGGAGGGCCACACGACCTCCGCGTCCCGGAGGAGTTCGCCGCCGGCCGCTTCTTCGGCTCCTACCCGCCTGGGTGGGTCTTCTTGGCGGGCGCGCAGGATTCTGAGCACGCCCTGATCAACCTGTACACCAGGACTCGGGCTCTGCTCCCCGATTTCCTTTTCTTGGCCGAGGACGCCACCCGTCAGCGTCGACGGATGGTGATGGTGGCGGCGGCGCTCTCCGCCAAACCTCTTGATCCCGGCGAAATCTGCTTCGGCGCCGCCATTGTCGGCACACCCTTCGACTGTGACATCAACAACGGCGCCCCGGTGTTTGCTCTATGGGTGCTCAACCGCACGGCGTGCGACGAGCGACCGGTGGCGCACGGGTTCCGGATCGCCGTCGCTGCTGGACTCCAGCAGCAGAACTTGGTTCTTGAAGATGTGGTGTATCACCGCGGGGCATTCTATTTCTTGACAAGCGAGGAGCAGGTGGTGGCTGTGCACGTCGTGGTGGACGACCACGACCAGCGGCTGCTAGCTCGCCAACAGGTCCAATCCACAGGGTGTGTTGGTTTCGGGCAGATATCTGGTTGCTTCCCATGGTGAGTGGGCCATGCTGGTCCGGTTTCATCTGGCTGGAGTTGGAGGGCGTGTGCCAGGACCGGCCATGCGCGTCGTCATGTATGGCGGCCAAATTCACCACGGCGATGCATTCAGAACGTGGACCGAGGCACCAGCCGAGTCACTGCGAGGTCTCATTGTATTTGCAGCCAGGGGCTGCTCCAGCTCCTTCGAGGATCCCGACGGCCTGTACAAGCTCAACCCTGGCGTTCGTTATTTGGACGATCGAGATGCCAGAGACATGAGGATCATCGTGGAGAAGAATCCGAGACTGCGAGACTATCGTTGCAACGATACGTCAGGTTTTGGGTGGCCGCCGGCGGCTTACCATCTCTACCGGATCTGGGTTGACTACCCGTCCTCCTGCAATCGCCAATATGGTGTTTTCCCTAGCCATGACCTTGTGTAAACTCTTTTTCTGTTCATCGACTTGTTAATTGGTAGTTGTAAATTTTTGGTCTTAAATTACTACTTGTGGTGTTGGACAATTATGTATCCTGTTTGCTGGTTCTTAGTAGTTCTTAGCTCATGTCGGCATTAATACTGCATTGACACGTACGTGCATCTGTTGTTTTTGGTTCATACTATAGCTCAGGGGGTGATTTTATTGGGGCTTCAGGTCGGATTCTCTCTTGGACTCAGTTTCCTCTTTACAGCGTCCCGCTTGCTTGGTTCCGGTGCCATGACCTGGATAAACTGAACTCCACTTAAACTGAATTTTGGTACTGCACTTGTGCCTTGTTGCACAGTTGCTTGGATTTTTTTTTTTGGGATGAGAAAACTGTACAGCCTGAAGGAATAAACGTGTGGGGAACAAAAAAAAAAGAGTCTAAGTAGAACTAGTTAGGACAACATTGACTGTCTCTTTTGGAACAAACCATGTGCTCTGCAGCTTGAGAGCTGAAAAAAAAAAGTGTAGTTTGTGATGCTAAGGTAGCCTTTGGGAATGAAAAGAACAACACAGTAATAGATAAATGTGATAAGAAGAAAACAGAGAAAAGAGCATTGAACATGACTGAACAAAAAAGCACCTAATACTTAAATGAAAACAAAGAACTTCATATTTACTACACGAAACTTAGTAGTTCTCTGGACTGCTACAGCCGCTCGAAGTGACGCGTCTGTCACCATGCTTTGTTGGCGTCGTTGTAAAATTGTATCTGCATTTCCAGCATGTAGTTCATGGTAGGATTCGACAGCACTGACATTCATTGGAAGTGGACACGGGGAGAGAGTGTCATTCGACTTCTCCCCTCTCAATCTCTCATGTTGACTAGCTTACTGATGAGCATGCAGTGTGGACTGCCAAAAAATAGAAGAGGAATAACAAACATAGATGAATAAGAAGATTGCATACTAAGAGTAACATCATAAGAAAAGAGGAAGACTGGAAAATGAATTGGGAAATGGTGACTGAAAAGGAAAATATATTGAAGATAGAAAATGAAGACTAAAGTAAGACTGAGAAACTGAATATTGACTGAAAAAAATCCATTGTTCCTCCATCCTAGAGGAGCAAATATCTACTGCTCATAATCGACAATGAACCCAAAAATGGGCCCAAGAACCATCAATACCAAACCAAAAAGAATATGCTGCCATGGCCCTCGATCTGAATAATCTTTGAACTATTACTCATATCCATCACTGATAAAATCTTCAAAGGTGCTGAATATAACACACCAAAAGAAATCCGTTGCACGTAGCACACTAAAGAAAACTGTATGCTAGACACAGGAAAAGTTGGACTATATTACTGAAAATTAGACTTACAGCAAAAAACTACCTTGACAAAACTGGAGAAAACATCAACTTTCTTCTTCCTATAAAAAAAAACTGAACCTACTATCAACATACCGCAGAGAAACATCAGCAATTTACCAAAAACACCCTGTCAGTAAGTAAGCAAGAATTTGGTCAATAGAGCAAGCATCAGCAGGCGTATGCACCAATGATATTTCCCCATTAAGAACTGATCTTAGCATGGCCATATAAAATATGAGAACTTGAGGCTTGGGTTATAGCAAGATTTAAACAAAGTATACAAGCACCTATCATGTTGATCGTTCCTGAATCTCCAACTAATTGATGTCCGGAGTCCAATCACATGATGCGGATAAACACGAGCAGCATCCTAGTCGTAATCACACGGGAATGTACACACACAAGCAAAGATTTCTCCCAAATCCGAAGACCTGTCTCCTAATCGCAGCAATTCACGAGCACCCGAGATCTGACAGCAACCCTAAATCAACAATTAAGGACAGTGACCATGAATAAGTAGCAGGAGAAAGCTACATAAAACTGAAACACACATGAAAATACAAATGACTGAGACTGATATGAGCACACAAAATGACTGATGACTGATTTGACAACATGAAGGATTGTTAGATGATACTCCCTACGTAAAGAAATATAAGAGCATTTAGATCACTACTTTAGTAATCTAAACGCTCTTATATTTCTTTACGGAGTGAGTAATTTATAATGATTACAATACTTATGCAGAGGAGAAGCTACTTCTTTTAGTATTTTCTCGGTGCCCAAAGTTTACAAAAAAAGGATGCATCAGCCACCAGCTAGGAAAAATGTAACTTGAGAAGACACCAATACTAGAGTATGTGACACTAATTTAATCTGAATGCATTACAGTTTCTGAACCCAAGAAGCCAAGATAAGACCACACGACATCAGATTTTGGCTAAAAACCAGATAATGATCTACAGACCAACAATATCAGAAGACATCATGTACTAAACGACCTAATGCTTAAGCTTAACTTTTTTAAAAAGACATACGAAAAGGTCATTGTCCTATAAGAGCCATAAAAGCTGATAACCGAGGAACAAAAAAACTACCTTACAAAGGACAAAACTGAATGAATACTGACTATCTCTCAATGTTGGGTGAAGACAGAAGAAGAATGATGTAATGATCAACTAAATCAAATAGGAGTGAAATGAAAATCTACTAAATAGTGATTTCATTCATAAAGAAAGCTATTGAGAAACAGCAAACGAACAAAGAATCAACTAGGACATCCTAATGCTTGTGCGTATTTGAAAGAAAAAAGAGTGCAGGTAATATGAATCGAACTCAAGGCGTCACATCTAAGGAGGACTACACTAACCAACTAGTAGAACATTCTAATGCTTATGTGTATCTACTTCTTTTTCCTATTTCCTTCTACTTCAGGTCGTGGCTGGGCCGGCCCATAGTTGAATCGGTCCTTTTATCACTATTTCTTTTTCATTTTTTCCATTCCCTTTTTCTTTTTTCTTGTGCTATTTTTCTTCTTCTTGCTAAGTAATAGCATGTAGAGTGCCTCTGCCCTCTAGTCTTCCACTTCATCCTGTGAAATTGCGCAGAGAAGAAAAACATATTTTTTATAGTTAGGGCACAAAAGGTGTATATGTATCAGAATTAAAAAATATTTGAAAATTTTCTATATATTGTGTGTAGAAGATTTTCAATGAAAACTTATGCTGAAATCATCTATGTCTTTGATGAACTTTTTACATTGTAGAGAAATATAAACTTTAGAACAACAAATGGTGATTCGCCCCTTTCTACTATTGGAACATCTTGTACAATATGAATCTCCCATTTTGCATTCTTGGGTTTCATTGTTTCTTGTAGTATGACATTGAAGATTTCTTTCATCCTAGGCACCTGGAAATTGCATTTTGTTTTTGTTTTAATAATGCAATTCGTAAAAAAAATGATATTTAGAAATGCTTACAATTTCCGACTTATGAACATGATATTCCTCAAACTGTTTTTGCCTTTACTTTGTAGCGTCCTCCATTTCATCGAGCTTTTTGAGTTACTTAAATTGGACACAAATGATCTATGTTTGTTGGAATACACGGTACGCTACGCTAGCGCCAAATAAATTTTATCTACGGCGCACCCAAGATCATGCTGCTGGAAATAGATTACGAGATCGGGTTTACCACTAGACGCGCAGTCACCACAGTGGAAGTAGAGTTGGTGATGCGTGTAGCCGATCTCTCGGCCCGTCTCCTCCTCGCGTTGCCGATCTCCTGCGAACAACGAAGACCCGCGAACGGTGATCTCCCGCGAATGGCACCTCGCGGTTCCCTCGAACGGTTCGTCCAAGCACCGCAGATGCGATGCCTCCAAGGTATCCACACGTACGGGGAGCAGTGTTGAGCGGCAGACTGCTAGGTCCGGTCGCGCGGCATGGGTGTGGGGAGTGGTGGCTGCTATCCAGGGTCGAAAAAAGATCAACCCTAAGTGGTGTGCCCACTCCCCTTTATATAGACCTCCGAGGTGGGCTCAACACTTGAACCCACTAGGAGTCCACATTCATTTTCCACTCGGATCCAATCCGAATGGGCAGCAACCCCTTAAGTGTGCGACCCTATAGGTTCACGTACACATGGATATGACCAGAGTCGATAGTTGGCAGCGGCTCCTAGCAGAACGTGCCAACTCCGTGTGTGTGTGTAAAGTCGTTAGACGAACCTCGATAATGTGTCATATGCAACATTCCTTTTGCCTCACGATATTCGTTGTCGAGCTCAAGGCGAGTACTTGTCACCCTTGTGATAGCTCGACCTCTCTTCTAGAAATTGTGATACAAATTCCCGAACTGGGTTAACACTTAAACCAAGTTGCATGGCCATGCTTTCCTAATCTGATCACTTGAGAGGGCCCAGAGAATATCTCTTCATACAGGAGGGGCAAATCCCATCTTGGTCAGCCATGTCTCGCGACATGTCTCACGACTCACCCGAAAGCTACCTTTATAACTACCCAGTTACGGGTAGCGTTTGATAGACCCTAAGTGAGTCGATCCTCGTCACGAGAACATGCAGAGACCTCAGGTCTAGGACATGCCATAGACATTGTACTTGAGACTAACAGATGACTATATCTCGCTGCGTCTCAAAGTGGGTCTGTTCGACTCGATGATCTCCATCCCCGAGTCCATACTATCGGTTTAGAATCTCCATGCACATGACTTGTAAAACATAGTCATCAACCGAGTCGTATACTAGTCAAGGATATGTGTCCACATAACCTTATCAACCAGGGACCATTAGAACAATCACCATACAATACATAGTTCCATACTTATTGATACATATCATTGATGATGTTCAAGGACAATACAAAGGACTCGTGAATACATAGGGAAATATCATCATCACATGATTGCCTCTAGGGCATGTCTCCAACAATGTTTACCTTTTCTTTCTGTAATTCCTCAGGAGTTGTTTCTCGAGGATCAATAATATGAATTTTCTTTTTATACTTGTCCAGAATATATAGGACGTACCGGTCATCCTTCTCAAATGGTATGAATATCTGCGTACAAAAGTTTTGGTCTTAGATGACAGTTTAATATAAAGGAATATGATAAAACGCATATTTTTGGTTTTGTTGTGGAGTAAACGGATATTACCATGTTTGCTGTTGAGAACTTATTCTGTTGATGTTCTTTGAGATACATGGGAACCAGTTGACGTTTCCTTCTTTGCGTTGCACTTCTAAATTTGCTAGGAGGAGTACTATGATTCTTTATATCCACTATGTGCTGCAAACAATAAGTACGATAAAAAAGTGTCAGAAAAACGCAAATTGGTATTAGTATAAAAAACAGACGTTGCAATACAGACAAGTTTGTAGTTTTTAAACATTTACCTCTGCAAAGTTTGGGCCTAATATTAGTCTACCCCTATGTTTTGAATCGAGTCTGCTTTCCTAGATATCTGCTATTTCATCGAGCACTCTCTTTTCTATATGATGTGGTATATTCGTCTGTGCTGGTCTTGGACCAAATGCTGCCTTCAGGAGGGATCCAGTAAGATGCGTGCTTTCACTTTCTGTACGTATGCGCTTAAATATACTTTTGCTGTGATAGAAAAATAAAAGAATTTTTGAGGTGAGAGTCAATGGCAAACTGAATTTGAGAATCTTTTTGGCCCGGTCCAACTATTTTGAGGTGCAATAGAAAACAATTCACTTGTTGAATTCCTCTTGCCAGCTGTCGCTCATGACTATTTGGAAGAGCTCAGACGCCTCATTTGTGTGTTGGAAGGAATGTTCATGTTTTGGGTATGGGTTGGTGCTTCGTCCTTTATTCTTTTTTCTTGCATTTGTTTCTGTCAGAGCAGGCATATATTGATGGTTGTTATTTTCATGCTAAATAGATTAATGAAAACCAAGCCTTATTTTCATTCTAGATAGGTAACACGTAAGCTTCTGTTATACTAAAAACATTGGTCAAGCATGGGTCGTTACAAAAAAGTAAGCATAAATAATTTTGTTACCTTTGCTGGTTGAAAAGAACTTTAAATTTTTTGGTTTGATTTCATTGATTCTTCCAGGTAGTTGCTCACACTTTATTTAGTTGGTTTCACCAAATATGGCTGTAAATAGGAACTCTGGTTTCCACTCGGCATCTACCATGCTATGCTGCATGAAGGCCATTGGATATTCTTAAATTTTCATGGTGTTGTCAAGCATGTTGAATTTTTTTGAACAATTCTAGCAATGGCGGTTCTAAAATAAAATTGTTGCTCGTACTATTAACTTACATGAAAATCCTCATTGTCCTTGGTCAGTTCAATGCCATTCCAGTATTTTACAAACTGGACCACGAAGTGTCCGCATTGCATACCCTGTTGTTTTGGCACACAAACTCTGTTAGGCGTTTCTGCTATCCTGGACCAGTTTGATTCATTGTTAGCTTCTAGTTCCGCTTCTCCGTAATGCTTCTTCATCAGTGCATACATCCTTTTAATCTATGATTACGGTTTACTTTTTTGTTGGATGCCGACGTTAAGATAAGTAGTGCAAGAAAAAAAAATCAAGGTTGAAAGCACCTACCAGTTCTGTGTGATCTTTATGGTGTTTTTCCATGCCTTACCGTTTGTGTATCTGTAATTCAATGAGTCAAGTATGTCGACGGAGCTCGTGTACTTGTTCAACACATAGACTATGTAGTGAGAAGCTGTGTTGTGAGGTATCATAATCTGCATTGTTTGGAGACAGAGAGGGTTAAAGATCATTGTTGTTAGAAGAACTAAATCTCATGTAAATGTGCAAGCTTAAGGAGAATGAATTTCGTATGTATACTTCTATTCAGTTTTAATTCTTAAGTTACCAGCTTTTTCTTTAAAAGTTCTTTCCCTCTTACAAGGGTTTCAAACTCTTTCAATGCTTCTTCCTCATTGAATTATCGTAGTTCTCCTTTTTTTAAGATCGAGGCCGAGCACAATCTACAGGAAAAAAGTTATGTACTTTTAGTGAAAACATTTGATCATAGTAATGATGCAAGTGTTTTTTTGCAAGTTTATTTCATACATTTGCAAATTCTGCAGAGAGTATGGCTCTATCGCTTCTGTTTTATTGTTGCTGTTCTGTCCATTCTTCGAACAATGCATTTTGTCATGGAGCCCTCCACCTGTGCATCTCCTATTCGTAGCTGTTGCATCATGTTTTTTCCTATAATCCAATCATTTTGCTTCGAGCTCTCATATACGTTTAGACTATAAGCAGAAAATGTTTACACAAAAAATAGAGTCGCTGGTTAGCTGGCTTTAAAGAGGGGTAACATTTCTTTTTAAAGAGGGGTAACATTTCTTTGTTTTCTGTTTTGAGAAGAGAAACTACTTACTCTCTGCATTTGTCTTGTCATTCCTTGCTCATTAGATATTCATGAAGTGCTATGGCCTTGTCCATACAATTGAAATCTCCTGGCACAAATGTTGGAATGTTGATTTTTCCATAGAGCATGCTCGATGGCTTCACCGGCCTCTTGATCGAGATTTTGTTTGCTGAGCTGTTCTCAGATGATTGAGCCATTGAAGGTTCTGCTGATTCTTGTTGCAAGCTTGCCAGATACTTCGTGCCTTTTTTTGTTGAATTCATGCTCTTCATCCTGAACGCGTGCTATTTTGATTTCATCGAATGAAAATCCTGTGTTTATAATATGATTGTATTGCTTTAGTTGGTCTGGGTCAAGGCTTAAAAGAAATTCATAAACTTCTTCATGCTTTTTTGTCATTTTGGGGGCTAAGAAGTCTAAAGAGACGGTGCTTGAGGTGCATTGCTGATCGTTTTTGGATCCTAGAGCAGCATCTTGTTTCTTTTTTATCAAGAATCTTTTGTTGTAAATTATTTTGGTCGCATGTTGCTGTTAATATGCAGTCTTGAAGAACGTGGTGTTTCTTCTGCTCAGAAAGCTGTCCTTGTCTAGTCGGTATGTCGTTGCTTCTGTTATCCTCTTTTAAATCATTGCCTGTTTGTTCAAGTTGCTCTGTGCTGAGGATATTGCTGTTGATGTTTTGCTCGTTAGTGATGACAGTTACTTCTTTAGATTGGTGTGCTATTTTGTCATCTGGGGGTGGTCGATCTGGTTCTATTGGTGGATCCTTCTGTTTGTGGTTTGTGCAAGTTTCTTTGATGACGGCATGGCTGCTCACATGCATAAGCTTTTTGTGTTCACTGCATATGTCAATAACTTCTTGTCTTGGGTGGTTCTCACGTGCATAAGTTTTTCCTTGGGCTCGGGAATTGGCGGAAACTCTTCTAGTACGTAACATCCTATCCGTTGCATTTCTTTGTCTCCCATATCGACTTGAAATTTCAGCATATCTATTAGAATAAAAAAAAATCTTATTAGTATCTGGTAGGCTGACAAAATTGCGAGGCTTTGTTTCTGAAAATTTCTCGAATGCTTATTTTTTCTAGGAAGACTAACCTGTTGTAATGATAGTGCGATATTGCCTCTGTGTTGGCTGGTTAGTTGATATAGATTTTTTCCTCAACTCTGGTACTTGTTCTGCCTTTAAGGCCAATGTTGTTCCATCTTGGAAGTAGTGCTTCACGTTCATGTACATATAGAATGTGCAGTCCAATCTGCATGTGGAGGAATTATTGGTTATTATCGCTGGCCTCTGTCGTGAAAATACCTTCTATTATAGAGGAATGGCAGTAGTAAATGTTGCATTGAAAAAAGAAACAAGAGAAATGTTGGAAGTGTTTACGTGTCTCCTCCTTGAAGTGGCACTTGCATTTTGACTTTTTTGAAATGGTCGATACTTCTTTGTAAAAGCTGGAGCTCTGTGTTTATGTGCTTCCAGATTTTCTTTAATTTCCTGGTTACAGTGTTGAAGAATTCTATTGTGCCTGGATATGCAGTTGAAGAGTCAAGGAGTTCAAAGCACTATTTTTCCATGTTAACTGTAACAGTGAAGTAGTGACCGATAGTTTCGTCTTTCTTAAACCCGCGTATCGAACATGGTAGAAGGAACTGCAAAAACACATAATAAAAATAAAACATTTGAAAATCTCTCTTAGATTTATACATGATTTGTTGGTCATAAAGGAGAATTTTGTAGACGTAATTGGATTTTGTTTTTGCACCAGATGCATCCATGCATTTTTATAATCAATTTGTTTATTATTATCGTGTAAGCATTCATGATGGTCAGTGGAACGATGGTGGAAAGGTGGTTGTGGTCGGCAGCGCAGGACATGAATGAAAATAACCGGACAGAGATTTTATGTCTGTGTGGAAGACGCAAAGGAGGAGTTTGGCTCGACCCCTATGAGGATGGTCATTCGATGGCGCACCTTCTCACGACTGGTTTCATGGATGGCTATACTTGGTGGATAGTTGAAGGTGATGAAGATGATGATGATGATGAGGACGCCGACGGGGTAGGCAATGATGTCACGGGGCAAGACAAAGAGATGACCTATAGTGGCGGCGGAGAAGGGGCCGGACATGGCGGCGGGGAAGAGGGCCGGAAATAGCGGCGGAGCTGAGGCCGGACATGGCGGCGGCGAAAACATGGACTACACGCCGCAGACTTCGTCGCTACTACGTTCAATCATGCGGGACCCTCATGTTCAGGAACTGCTTCGCAAGGAGACGAGTACTAATTGAGTTGCTTCTAGAGAGGAGGCCAAGCTGGAGCAAATGCTGGTAGACACGAACACTTCATTGTATGATGGTTGCAATCCCGAGGTGAACCACTTGAGTTTCACGCTCGAACTTCTGAAGACAAAGGCTAAAAACAAATGGACCAACACTAGCCTTGATGAGCTTCTCAAGTACCTAAAGGACGTCCTTCCCGCGGGGAATCTATGTCCTACTAGTGTGGATGAGGCAAAGAAGGTCATGTGCCCTCTTGATCTGCCGCACATTAGATACCATGCATGCATCAATGATTGCATAATTTATCGGAAGGAGCACGCAGAAAAAACCAGCTATCCAGTGTGCAATGCTTCTTGATACAAGAAGGCCAGAAAGAAATCTCCCTAGAAAGTTGTATGGTACTTACCGATCACTCCCCGTCTGCAATGTTATTTTGTAGATCCCAAGGAAGCAAAGCTCATGCGTTGGCACACAGAGAGGAAAAAGCCCGACGATGGAGATAACCCGAAGCTGAGACACCTCGCGGATGCAAGCCAATGGAGAGCTTTCAGTGGTGAATATCGATATTTCACATGTGATGCAAGGAACATCATGCTTGGCGCGTGTACCGATGGCATGAATCCGTTTGGTAACCAGAACACCAACCATAGCACATGGCCCGTGTTTGTTTGGATGTACAACATCACCCCCTGGGTGTGCATGAAGTCAAAGTACATACACATGAGAATGTTGATTCAAGGGCCGAAACAACCAAGAAATAATATTAACCTATATTTGGGGCTGCTTCAATAGGAGTTAGACATATTATGGAAAACACCGGCCAAGATATGAGACGCCAGTGAAGGCGAGTATTTCAATATGAGAGCTGCGTGATCACGACGGTGCACGACTATCTCGGTTACATATATGTCGCAGGCCAGGTATGCCACAGATATTGCGGATGCATGCGGTGCATGGATGATACGACGCCTCAGCAGCTAACGTCAATGAAAGAAGGCGAGTCTGGGAAAATCGTGTACATGGAGCATCGAAGATAGCTCGAGAAGGACGACCCGTCAAGAAACCATGGAGATCTATTCAATGATGAGGCTGAGCATCGAGGATCTCCACGTAAGAGGAGTGGCACCGAAATCAATGAGCTGTTGAAAAACTAGGAACAATGCCCTGCGCTGGGAAAGACGATGAAAAAGGCGCCAGAGCCGCTGCTGAAGGTATGGAAGATGATGTCTGTTTTCTGGGACTTGGAGTACTGGCACAAACTCGACATGCCTCATTGCCCTGATCAAATGCATATCTGTAAGAATGTCCTTGAGAGCTTGCTTGCGACACTGATGAACATGGCGGATAAGACCAAGGATGTGCCGAAGGCAAGAAAAGACTTGCAAGATTTGAAAATTAGGGCAGATCTGCACATGCCTACCCGTAAAAAGTAAGAGGAGACAGAGACGGAGGCGCGGGAGAAGAAGGGAAAAAAGTAAAGGAGGGGATTATTGCCCCCCTTCTTACTTCACCTTAAGTCCGGCTGAGATCGATCAATTCTCCAAGTGCCTTACCGGAATCAAAGTTATTTCCGGTTACTGTGGGAAGATAAGCAGAGTTTTAGACACGAAGAAGAAAAGGTTCAGCGGGATGAAGTCCCATGACTGTCATGTGATGATGACGCAGATACTACATGTTGCCCTTAGAGGGATAATGGATAGGCACGTCTGTGACAAGCTTATTGGTCTCTGCAACTTTTTCGACGCCATCTCTCGAAAGTCGATCAGTGTGAAGAAGCTCTGAAGGCTACATGAAGAGATCATTGTGATACTAAATGAGCTTGAGATGTACTTCCTACCCGCGTTCTTTGACGTCATGGTGCATCTGTGTGTCCATATTGTGGACGACATAATAGACCTGGTGTCGTCATTCCCGCACTACATGGTGTCGTTTGAGAGGTTGAATGGGGTCGTCAAAGGATTCGTTCGTAACATGTCCCGTCCGGATGGAAGCATCATCTAGGGCTATCTGACACAAGAGTGCATCTCTTTCTGCGAGAATTATCTATATGGCGTAGACGGGCTTGGTGTTGGTTTTCCTGTTAAGAAGCATGTTGGGAGGCTCGAAGGAGAAGGTCACTACAACGGTCGCTGGGAACTGCATGTGGGTTACTCGGATTGATGCAACGACTTTGACATAGCAAACTTAGTAGTGCTACATCACCTAGACGAGGTAGATCCTTTTGTAACACTCCACAAAGAAACCATCACAAAGAAGTATCGTGACCATGGGCTATGCAGTACAGACGCCGAAGTTACTAGAGAGCACAACTCCACTTTCCTGCATTGGTTCAAAGAGCATATTCTTGCTAATCCCCCGGAAGAGGGCTCTAATGACACATTGCTCATATACGCCTTAGCACATGGCCCCGCGGCCAACCTCATGACCTATCAGACATACGATATCAATGGATACACGTTCTACACGCAGTCCAAATATATGAACAGTGATTTTCAGAACTCAGGGGTGGCGATGGAATGCATGACTGGCGACAACGGCGCAACTAAGAGATTCTATGGAAGGGTCGAGGAGATCTGGGAGCTTGACTACTCTGGACTGCACAACGCGACAATGTTCCGTGTCAGATGGGCTAAGAATGTCAAACGAGAAAATCGGTATTTCACTACCATGTCTATACCCGAAGCCAAGAGCGCTACCATGAACACCATCGCAAAAAACGAGCCATGGGTACACGATAAGCAATCCTAGCCATGTTGTCGTGAGGAGAGGCAAAAGGAACGTCATTGGAATGGATGAAGTCACCAGCGAGGAAGACTACGACCAGTACGGCAACCCGATGAGGGAAGATGACAATGACGATGAAGTATACGTCAGAAGAAGAATCAATACTACGTTACCTAAGAACAATCATACTCCATGGAAAAGGAAAAGTTGCAATGAGGGGCTCAATTATTCGTCAATGAACAAGAAGGGAAAGAAGCTCACTCAAAAACGGAAACGCCGACGCTGAGAAACCGTTATGGGTCAAATATTGTAAAATATATGTTCCTATTTCCTATTTTGTATGCACACTTAACTATTATGGGTCAATTGATGTAATATATATGTTCTTATTCTGTATGCACACTTAACCGTTATGGGTCAAATGATGCAATATATATCGCCCTAGTTATGTACATTGTATCAATGGAAAAGAAAAGAAAAGAAAAAATAGAAAAGTAAAAGAAAAAGAAATGAAAAAGAAAAAAGAAAAAAGAAAAGGAAAATAAAAAGAAAAAAATTGAAAAAATAGCAGTAGCGCTGTTTGAAGAAAAGCGCTATAGCTACGTTAGGTAGCAGTAGCGCTGTCTAAGAAACGCGCTATAGCTACTTCAAATAGCAGTAGCGTTGTTTTCGAAAACACGCTACTGCTACGTTGAGATAACCCCCCGCACACTACTAGGGAAAAGCCTATACACAGAATCTTACTAGTAGCGAGGGTCCTCGCTACTGCTACTTACTAGTAGCGCAGGTTTTTAAACCTCGCTACTACTAAGTTGATAGCAGTAGCGCGTGTTTTAACCCTCGCTACTACTAAGCGGTCTCTACCGTGCCCCCCGGGACATGCCATAGTAGTAGCGCAGGTTTTTAACCCTCGCTACTACTAAGTTGATAGCAGTAGCGCTGGTTTTTAGCCCCTCGCTACTACCGTGGTGCCATAGTAGTAGCGAGGGGTAAAAACCCGCGCTACTACTAAAGGTCCCATTTTCAAACACTACCCCCTGGTGGATCGCCTTTTCAATTTAAAAAAATAAAAGAAAATGATGAAAATGTAAAAATAAATAAAATAAAATAAGTTTCCCATGTGATATGTGGTCTAGTTGTTGGGAAAATTTGCAAATATGAATTTCGACTTTATTTGCAAAATCTCTCGAGAATTTGTAAAAATGGGCATAACTTTTGCATACTAACTCGGATGAAAAAGTTTTTTATATGAAAAATCATCTACTCGAAAAGTTACATCCAAATTTAAGGGGGGAACCCTGTTAAACATTTTCAAAATCCTCAAAAACCTAACAGAAAAAAAGTTACGGGGCTTTTAAGATCTGGAGGCAAAAAAATTCATCAAATTTCAGTTTTTTTGTTTTTGTTAAATCTGGTCAAACTATGGTCAAACTAATTATTCAAGAATATTAGTGTTACTAAATAATTATTTTAGTTTTTTTGAATTTTGGTCAAATCTAGTCAAACTATGGTCAAATCTGGTCAATGGTCAAACTATGGTCAAACTAATTATTCAAGAAATATTAGTGTTACTAATTTTTTAGAACAATAGTTTCAAATTCAAACAGTGAAATGTGTGACTTCATGCTCAAGCTAAATTCCCGAGGTTAATAGGATTGACATCTTACTATTGTCAGGAAAACAACAACTGCAGACTTGGAAACGAGGGAGAATAGAACCCGGAGCGTGCTCAGGCTGGAGTAGTGAGAGGATGGGTGACTGTCCGGGAAATTAGATGATTTGGAATGATGAGAGGTGATTAGAGATTAAATTGAGCAGCGATGAGGGTTGATTAGAGATTTGAGGTTAAAATAATTCAGAAATTTGAAAATTAGGGAAAAAAATCGATTTTTTTTTTGAAAAAATTCAAAAAAAAAATCAGAGATTTGAGATTAGTAGTAGCGCGGGTTTTTACCGACGCTACTACTAAAGGACGTAGTAGTAGCACGGGTGGCACCCACGCTACTGCTATACGTTAGCTGTAGCGCCTTATTAGTAGCGCCGGCCCCCGCGCTACTAATAGGCCCAAAACCCGCGTTGCTGCTAGGCTTTTCCCTAATAGTGGCAGGCTTCCCTCCTCTGCTTCCTCCCTCAAATCCCAACCCCCCCTCTCTCTCTACGCTCGCAGCCAGAGCCCGTACCCTTGCCCACGCCGCCGGAACCCCTGCCGTCGAGCATTGCCGGAGCCCCTCCCCTCGAGCATCGCCAGAGCACTTGCCGCCGGAGCCCTCGCGGTATCGCCGCCACGCCTCTGGTGCGCCAGTCTCGCCATCACCCGCCTCGTCGTTACCACGCCACCGTCTCCCCCGACATCCACCGCCGCGCCAGCCTCATCCCTTCCTCCTCCACCTCCCCACAGTCGTCTCCCCCAACAACCACCTCCCCGTTGTAAGCCCTTCTCTCCCCTCCCCACTTCTCTCTCTGCTCTCTGTCATTTGAACCCTAGGTTAGTTAGGATCGATTATGAACCCTAAGTGACATTTGAACCGTAGGTTAGTGCCATGTATACCCTACGTTAGTGCTAGATTATGAACCCTAGTTAGGATTAACCCTAGTTAGTATGAACCCTAGGTTTCAAATTAGGACATAAATTTAGCTAGGTTTTGAAATTAGGACAGAAGTTTATATAGGTTTCAAATTAGGACAGAAATTTAGGGTTAGGTGTTTTAGGTGTAGCTAAAAGAAAAAAAACAGAATTGATTATATAGGTTTCTTGCATTTTCTTCAAGTTCTACAGAATGTTGATTCATGTGATATTTGCACATGTGGTATTTTGGACATGTGTGATTTGGAAAATGATGGTTATGTGCAGGGTAAATGATCCGAGTGGTCTATGTTTCATCGGAATGTTGATTCATTTTTGTTCCGATGGAATTCAGGAGTTCGATATGTCCACTTTTTAGCAAAGGTCATGCCGAAATTTCCCGTGAATTTTGTAATGACTTGTGCTAGAAAGTAGGCATATCGAGTGCCGGGATTTGCTGCGATGGGAATGAAACGGCATTCTGGCAAACCATATACCTTTTCTTAGGTCATTAGTCAAAGAATTAAACGAGGAGACTTAATCGTAGGAAACATGTCGAACAGCGAAGAAAATGGGCATTCTGACCACGATGGAGAGGAGATGGATTATGAGTGTGAACAAAACTACCTCGACTATTTGTCTGCTAAGCATAGTCCAGGTTTGCAGGGCGGCCTCGATGATGGTACTAAAATCGACATTGACAGTGACGGCACCAGCACCGATGGCGGTGCCAAGACCGGCGGGGAAGGTACCGGCGCCGAAGCCGCTAATGAAAAGAAGAAGCAAAAGAAGTAGAGGATACGAAAACCTAACAAACTCGGCATCAGACGACCGGTGATTGCAAAGATGGCCCCTGGCAAGTTTGAGCCATTAGAGCCGGAAGAACCTCGCAAGTGCTACGGGAACCAAGTCGGATGCATCCTGTGGGAAACCGTGAGCATCAACGACGATCACTTAAGGGGTAAAGAACATTTGATGCAGTTGCTCCTAACGAAGCTGCACAAGAGATTCAAGTTCCCCGACCGGGATGACGACATATAACACATGTGGGATGATCCGAAGATGAAAAAGATTAAGAATCACGCCATGGGCATGTTCAACAATGATTTGGCCTCCTGGAGAGGGAGGTTGAAACAAGCTATTGAGGCTAAAGAACCCATGGCCAAGATTCTGGAGGAAAATCCGTCACTTACGGAAGAGGAGTTCCAAAAGTTCAAGGACACTTGCGCTACCGAGGCAGCCAAGGCTAAGGCTGCGAAATTCAAGAGCCTTCAACAAAGGAACACGGGGAACCAATGCCTCGGAAGCCGTGGCTACCTTGGCAAAAGGCCCATATGGGATAAGGATGACGTGGAACATGAAGTTGCGGGTCTCCCAGACCCCTTCGCGAAGTTCACCAACCCCTTGGAGCGTGACTTCATCAGGTCCCGCTACAAGTGGGACATGGAAAAGAACATTTTTTGCATAGACCCGATCACGAGGAAATTGATTATAATACTGGTAATTATCTCTTACCACCTTACATTTAGCTTCTAATCAAGTCGACTACACATTCGTAAACGGTTCACGTTCCTTCCGCAGGACAAGCAACACAAGCTTGCAGCCGAAAGCCATTCTTCGTCGATGAGGCCCAAGTGGAACACCCCTCTCAACCAGGCCTTGAACGAACTTAAGGGACACCCTTTGGGCTAGCGACCGCGATATGGACGTGTGCACGGCGTCGGAGATGGCGCCAAGTGGAAGGTCTTTTACAACGACTGTCCGAAGGCCAAGAAGCAGAAAAATAAGTTCAGTCAGGCGGACATAGATGAGAAGGTGAAGCATGCGTTTGAGAAAAAACAAGCCGAGGACGCGAAAAAAGCAGCTGAGGAGAAAAATGGGTTGCTACAGCAGGCAGTCGATGCAGCTGTAGCCGCCTGCAGAAATGATTTCTCTACTAACTTGATCCCGGCCGTCATCAACTGGACGAGGGAAAATCCAGAGAAGATGGTAGATGATTTCCCCATGCCCAGCTTCGTCGGGAGCAACTCGATGAACATCACAACCGCACCATCACCTGCTCACACAACTGCTCCTGCTCCCGCACCCGCACCCACACCCGCTCATAGCAGCACATCTGTAGTATCTGGCACGCTAGGCGGGCCTTCGTCTTTGGCTGAGCTCAATGCCCTCACGGTAATTACACATCGCACCAACATATATCTAGAACGTTCCGTTTTTGTTGCCTATCGAATGTTTAACGCTGCAGGCATGTCTTTGCAGGTCAACGAAACCCTGTGCACCATACTCTACTTGATCAAAGGCCAGAAGGTGGACATGGGAAAGGAGGTGATAACAAAGCCCTTGGAACTGACATTCCACGGCCAGCCGATACCTGCTAGCCACTTCAGGGTTGCCTTGTCGAGTATGAAATCAGGGCACGAGGATTTGCCTCCTCCAGTGCGGATCAGGACAAAGGACGACGAGACCCTGCCGCGGCTTGGAAACTGCAAAGGGTTGGATGCTACTATGGCCGAATAATCTTGTTCGTGTAGAGGCGGCCGAGAGCATGCCAATAACCAAACATCAGCAAGCAGGTATGAACACCACCACCCCGCCTACGCAATTACCAGCGCCTGTAGTGCCGGGTGAGAGCGTCGGACGACGCGACGAAGGGGGTCCAATAGTGGCTGATGTAATTGCCCCCGTAGAACAAAGAATGGATGATGAGATGGACGAGGATGACCCTCTTTAGTTCCTCAATACAGGTGCCTATGACATGACTTAGAAATGACGAGTCAGCCATATAACGACTCGGGCTATCAGCATGCTGATGAGGAGATGGATGGTGTGCCCGGGCAGGAATGTCCTAGCAGGGTTGATTGCAAGAAGTCTCTCTTCATGTAATCCTCACAGGACATGCCTGAAGATGCCGCCCCAATGCAGGCTCAACTAGCCGAGGGTCGTACAGTGCTTAGCCCGACAACACTGGGGCAGGCGTTAAGGAAAGGTTTGGATGGTCAGCCCAAGAGAAAGGAGAGGAGGAGACCGGCGAAGAAAGGCTCTGCTGCCTAAAAACAAGCTAGAGCACATAGCAGCCAGACCGGATTCAGAAGAACATGTACCCGTCAAAGGTGCATCCATGTTCCATGTCACGGGTGAGCCGATACTACAAAACCGCTAGAGGCCATATCAGGGGATCTCAGGAGACTGCACGACCATGTGCTGTCGACTGAGTTAAGCCTACTAGCCTCGAAGGATCCAAGATATCCAACATACATGGCTCGTGTGCCTGAGGGGAAGTGCTACATTGAGACACGGCCCACGGAGGTGTTCTTCCTGTAGTTTGAGCATATCTTCGAGATGTTTCTGACCAGGCGGCTCGATTTTACAATCGTCCGCCTGTTTGCGCTACATATAAGCTCCATCATGAAGAGAGAACAAGTCTTGCAAATCTGTGTGGCGGATCGATACTACATGCATGAGTCCTTCTTGAGTGACGACCACTTTGAGCGTAAAACTGCTAGGGAGTACCTCGAAGACTTCATGATATAGAATAAGGACCAGGAAATTGCCCTCCTGCCTTATCATCCAATGTAAGCCAGTGCCGGACAACCCTTTCGTACATTTCAATCATTCCTTCTCGCTCATATGGAAAATAATTTGAGGTATTTTTCCCTGCAGCAACCAGCGCGCCATGCTTATCATTCTTTACCAGCGAGTCTCCCACACCGTGTATTTTGACCCTACCAGAAACTACGAGAAGGACTACACCCACGGAATGAATATTCTAGATGATTCTCTCCAAGGCTTCAACTTGAGGGGTGGCTACCTGTAGATCAGGAAACAAAGGAACCGCAAGACGGGTTTCTCCCATAAAACTAACTTCTGCTGCATCCATGTCTCGAAACCAAGCAGGAACGATGGATTCTACCTCCTCCATCTCATGATGGAGTTCAGAAGGGATCACCAAAAGCTTCGCATGACAACCAGAAGCGATGATCATATTCGCAAGTGGGTAGAATCTCAAGGACAAGCGGATTATAAACTTACAGATGACTTCTTTCGCATCCAGAGGGACATTGCGACGATCATCATGAAAGAAGTGGTTGAAGAGAAGGGGATATTCCACCACGGCCCTATATCACGAGCTGACATCCGAACTCACATAGGAATGCAATGTCAGGACCTCACGCCATTCAAGAAGCTAGGGTGCATCCTCGATGATACGGATGAATGGAACTTCTAGTTATTTACAATGCCAATGATGATGATATGTGTCGGTTGAACGTGTATACTTTCTGTAGCGATGAAACTTTGTGATGTCCACAGTCCCTGCCAAACTTGCGTAATGCTACTTTGTTAGTGGGTACGATGACCTGCGTACCTCTAGTTAATTAGTTTGCCTATGATGAAACTTGATTATTTATGTTTACTATACGTTGCATCTATTTGCTAACCCTTTCTTTTTCGTGTTGCTCAAGTATATTTTGTTGCATATGATTGTGCATTCTCTTGATAAAGATGTATCTCTAACAGGTACCTAGATCCTTGATGGCGAAGAAGAAGTTCTATGTCGTGTACACAGGCAAGGTTACGGGAGTGTATGATGAGTGGCCCGAGTGTCAAGCGCAAGTGGATCGGTTCTCGGGCGCTAGCCATAAAGGGTTCAAAAGCAGACAAGAAGCAGAAGCCAGCTACTTGAGGTTCACGCTAGCGCGAGAGAGGAATCATAACCGCCACCTCATGTACTACATAGTTCTGCTCTCACTCATAGTGATAGCTCTTCTCATGTAGATGGTTGTTTATATGGATGACGATGTAGTTGCAAGTATTCAAGACTTGTTTCGCTATTTCAAGATGATGACGAGAGACCACTTTGTGTTGGATGATGATGATGATGATGACATGATTTAATAAGACTATTTGTATGTGTATGCTATGATTACATTTGTATGTGTATGATATGCTAGAGATTATTGTGTAAAGCATGTACAAATACAAAAGAAATATGCAGAAAAAAAATCAGAAACTAATAAAACTACCAGTAGCGAGGGGAATGAAGTTAGGAGTAACTTGCACTTAGCAGTAGTGTTTCTTATGGTAAAGCGCTGCAGCTATTAGCAGTAACACGTTCACCTGAAGCCCTCTACTGCTACCCATGTATAGAAGTAGCGCCATATCAGTAGTGCGGGACCCCGCGCTACTGATACACCTTAGACCCGCGCTACTGCTAGGCTTTTCCCTAGTAGTGCAATCTGGTTTTTATTGGCCCACCCTACTCTTTTCAAAGATGCCTGTAAGTTTGTTTTATCTTGTGATGAATGCCAAAGAATTGGTAAACATCAGGAAATGCCAATGAACTATTCACTTGTTGTTGAACCATTTGATGTTTGGGGTTTTGATTATCTGGGACCTTTTACTTCCTCCAATGGGTATACACATATTTTGGTTCCTGTTGATTATGTCACAAAGTGGGTAGAAGCTACTCCAACTAGTAGTGCTGATCATAACACCTCCATTAAAATGCTTAAAGAAGTTATTTTCCCAAGGTTTGGAGTCCCTAAATATTTAATGACTGATGGTGGTTCACACTTTATTCATGTTGCTTTCCGAAAAATGCTTGCTAAATATGATGTTAACAATAGAATTGCATCACCCTATCATCCTCAATCTAGTGGTCAAGTTGAACTTAGCAATAGAGAAATAAAATTAATACTACAAAAAATTGTCAATAGGTCCCGAAAGAATTGGTCTAAGAAACTTGATGATGCACTTTGGGCCTATAGAACGGCTTATAAAAATCCTATGGGTATGTCTCCATATAAAATGGTTTATGGGAAAGCTTGTCATTTGCCTCATGAGTTAGTACATAAAGCATATTGGGCAACTAGATGAATGGAGAACCCAAGCTTATGAAAATGCCAAACTATTTAAAGAAAAACTTAAAAGATGGCATGACAAAAGAATCCAAAAGCGGGAATTAAAAGTTGGTCAACATGTTCTTTTGTACAATTCTCGTTTTAGATTCTTTGCAGGAAAACTTCTTTCCAAATGGGAAGGACCATATATCATTGAAGAAGTTTATTGCTATGGAGCTATCAAGATTAATAATGCCGAAGGTACCAACCCGAAGGTGGCCAATGGACAAAGAATTAAACACTATATTTCGGGTACGCCTATTAATGTTGAAACTAACACTATCCAAACAATGAAACTGGAGGAACACATAAAAGAAACCTTCCATAACACTCCAGAACCATGAAAAGGAAAACGTATGTGATACGGTAACTAAACAGTCTCCGAAAAATCCGCAATTTTTTTTCTATCAGTTTTGGAATATTAGAACAAATAGGAAAAATAAGAAACAACCGGGAAGGCAACCCAGGTTCCCACGAGACACTAGGGCACGCCAGCCCCACCTGGCGCGTCCTGGTGGGTGGTCGGCCCCTCGGGCACTCTCCCGACTCCGTTTTTCTTCCATGTGCTTGTTTACCAAGATAAAAAAATCTTTATATATATCCCCAGATGATTTGACCGCCGCATCACGGAGAAATCCTCTGTTCTTGTTTTGTGTTGTTTTCCCGTCCGATCTATCAAGCCATGCATCATGTCTTCTCCCTCCTCCAACATTGAAGAAGGCGATGCTTGGTTGCTACATGTGGAGTTAAGGGGAGAGGGGACTGAGGAGATCGCCATGGAATAAGATGAAGGGAACTTGCTTGGAGTTCACCATCCAGCCTCCGAGAGGGGCACATTGGTCGGCATCTCCACTTTTCCTAATCCCCATCAAGCCATGAGATCAACGAATGATCAAGAGAGACCTGAAGAGCAAGAAGGACTCACTCCAACGAGGCCTTTGCACATGTTACATCGAAACAACTTTCACAATTTGATTCACAACTATGGGCTTGAAAATACTCCTCGTGTGCACACACCGTCCAATTGGGACATATCTCGTCCAAGGGAAAGTTGCTTCATCGAACAAGAACACTGAGTTGCTTCATCGAGCCCTCCGAGAAATTCAAATTTGAGGGAGGCACTCATGAGTATGTTGGAGAAAAAGACTACCTCATCTTCATCACCAAAGAGGGATACTTGAGTACATGGGTATGGGCACTCCCCTTGGCTTGTGCCAAGCTTGGGGGAGATGCCCCGGTATCGTGTCACCATCACTTTTGTTACCTTTACCTATCTTAGTTCGATCATCAGTCATTCCGTGATTTAGTTGAATAAAAGTTTAGTATTATCTATTTTTGAGTGCTAGTTTCGTGATCTATCTATCTATATAATTGAGTGAGAGTTATATAAAAAAGTTTGTTTGAGTTTTTGCTTCTTTACTTTTCTGTTTCAATCAAAATAAAGAAAATAATGAAAAAGGTTCATATGCTAATCTTATGGTAAGTAATGACATCACATAAGGAAAAGTATAAGTGGTAAAAAATATTGAAAGTTGACAAACATAACATTGGTCAATGATGCAATTCATGAAAGAATTAACAAGTGAAGAGAAGATTCACATGCAAATACACTATCTTTGAGATATTTTATGATTGTGATCCCCCACTAGATATCTGATGCCTAAATTGTTGACGTTGGACAAGGAAGACAACGTAATGATTTATGTTTGTTCATGTTCACATAGAAGTTATAGTCATAGATCCTTCAATATGTTGTGCTTGCTCAATATCTTTGCTAGCCAAAAATCCGCACTAAGTAGAGATAGTACTTGTGCATCCAAAATCCTTAAACTAAAATCCATGTTTTGAGAGTCCACCATATCTACCTAGGGAATGATCAAGATCCTTAAAGTAAGTTGTCATCGGTGCAAAAAGGCAATAAAAATTCCTCCTAAATGTGTTTGATCCTTTAGTGTAAGGGAAAATAAGCGTTGTATGAACTTGTGATGGCAAAGTAATAAAAGCGACGGACTGCAAAATAATGGTTGCTATCATAAGGGGCAATATAACATGACATTCTTTTGCATTAAGAGATTGTGCGTGCAAAACCAAAAAGCGCATGACGACCTCTGCTTCCCTTTGCGAAGGGCCTATCTTTTACTTGTATGCAAGAGTCAAAGTATTTTCCTCTATTCCTTTTTATTTTCTCTTTGGCAAGCATCATGTGGTGGGGAAAGATCTAGGCACATATATCCAGTTGGATATGAGTGAGCATGAGTTATTATTGTTGACATCACCCTTGAGGTGAATAAGTTGGGAGGCGAAACTATAAGCCCCTATCTTTCTATGTGTCCGGTTGAAACTTTTTGCTCATATATATGATGTGAGTGTTAGCATTCATAGAAGATTAAATGATGGTTGAGTATGTGGACTTGCAAAAAGGCTCTGATACGAGACCCTTCCTGAAAATATGCTGAATTGTAGTTGCAAAGTTGACAGAGAACATAGTTTGTTAGTTTTCGATAAAGTTTATGCTTACTACTCGATGTTGTGATGAATTGTTACTTGTTCATGAGAAGCTACATGATGAAGTTTTATGACAAAGTTTGTTCCTGTTACAATAACATGCATGGTGCTACTATGTCTGTATTTTGTGTTTATCGACACCTCTCTCTCAAAACATGTGGCATGATTTTCGATATCGGCTTTCTCTTGAGGACAAGCGAGGTCTAAGCTTGGGGGAGTTGATACGTCCATTTTGCATCATGTTTTCCCACTATTATTTATATTGTTGTATGCTTTATAACACTTCATGGAGTAATTCAAATGCCTTTTCACTCACAATATGCAAGGTTTACCCAAAGAGGGAGAAAGCCGACAGCTGGAATTCTGGAGCTGAAAAGCTATGTCAGAGATACCTATTCTGCACATCTCCAAATGAGCTAAAATTTTACGAAGAATTATTTTGGAATAAATAAAAAAATACTAGAGAAAAGAACTACCATATATAGTGGGGCTTCTAGGTGCCCACAAGACACCAAGGCGCCTCCCCCTCCAGGCGCGCCTTGGTGGGTGGTGAGCACCCTGGCCCACCTCAAGTGCCCATCTTCTGGTATTTAAGGACTTTTAACCTAGAAAAAAATAAATAAGAGGAGGAATTTCGGGATGGAGCGCCGCCGTGTCGAGGCAGAACTTGGGCAGGAGCACTTTTACCCTCTGGCAGAGCGATTTTGCCGAGGGAACTTCCCTCTCGGAGGGAGAAATCTAAGCCATCATCATCACCAACAACCCTCTCATCTTTGGGAGGCCAATCTTCATCAACATCTTCAACAGCACCATCTCATCTCAAACCCTAGTTCTTCTCTTGTGTTCAATCTTTGTACCAGAACCTCAGATTGGTACATGTGGGTGACTTGTAGTGTTGATTACATCTAGTAGTTGATGCTTTATGGTTTATTTGGTGAAAAATTATATGTTCAGATCCATTATGCTACTTAGTACCCCTCTGATCATGAGCATGGACATTATTTGTGAGTAGTTGTCTTTGTTGTTGAGGCCACAGGAGAAGTCATGTTGCGAGTAATCATGTGAATTTGGTATTTGTCCGATATTTTGATGATATGTATGTTGTGATTCCCTTAGTGGTGTTATGTGAACGTCGACTACATGAAACTTCACCATCTTTGATGTGCCCCCCAATGCCAAAGGTTTACTTGGGTGCTCTCCAACTGTTGAAACTGTTGAACAAAAGACAAGCACATCCATTTGTTTTGATGCAAACGAGAGTGTTCATGTTATAATCTTCCGACCATGTTACAACTTGGATCTTTCTGCTTTGAGGTTTCACCGATCCAGCCAAAGAAGGATACAGTGAAGCCAAACTTCAGGACTCCTCTGACATGAATTAACATCGGTATTACTTTTCATGTCCGGTGGATTAGTGCCAAGCTTGCAGGCAAATAAATGGTTATTTAAGTCTAAATTAGCAATATGTGATCAACGTGGCCAGATGGATTAATTAGTTTTCTAATTAAAGGGTACTACTTAGAGTTTTTTGAGCATCAGTACAGACACAAGCGCTCATATACACGCGCATACACTCACCCCTATGAACGCACACACGCACACCCTACCCCTATGAGCACCTCCGAAAGACTGAGCCGACATATCATCTTGAGATTTACGAAGTCACCGTAGGCGCCTCGTCGTCGACGGGAACGTCTCCTCCCACTGAATGCGCATCGCCGGAAATCCTGAAATAAATCCACGAATAAATGCGAGCACCAGGATTTGAACCCTGGTGGCCTGGGGATACCACAGTCCCTCTAACCATCCAACCACAAGTTGGTTCGCACTACTTAGAGTTGAGTTCACGTACAAGTTGAGGTTAGCTAGTCTAGCTTTTCTCTCCCAGATGTAAAAGGAGAGTATATCGCCTGTTAGTTTAGGTCATCGAGTCGGTTAGGTATTTTAGGCCCTTATGGCCCATGTTAGCTTGATATAAAGAGAGTCCTGAGTCTTGTACGGGGACCAGTTTTTGGAAGTTGAATAAAAATAGTAGAAAATGCCTCGCGGCGAGGGGCACCCAAGATGCGTTATTGCGATTCCTAGGGTTTCGTTGCAGCTGTGCCTGTGTTGATCTCGTATCAATATTCGGTATAAGTTTACTCCTTTGGCTTCTTGCTATCTCGGTTGGATCCAAAGGTTTCTCTTCTTCTACGTTTGTCTGTGTTTTCTCTATGATGCTTGTTGCCGCTGTTCATTGATATTTTGCAAGTACCGTGAAGGATCGGACCAACCAGCGACTCATCTGCTAGTCGAGTCTTATCAAGTGGTATTCAGAGCTAAGGTTGTTCGCGGTACTATATTGATCAAGATGTCAACCTCGGTTAACACAGATGGCGAGGCTGCTGCTGATTCTGAGGAAGTTGTACGTCCAGTGTACGCGGATGATATTCCTCAGAATATTCGGGATGGTATTGACCACACGTGCAACTATGTCAAACAATGTCATGACATGCTCGAGGTGAAGCTTGGCAAAAGGATTGATGTTTTGATCGCCCGGTTCGATGCTTTGGCGGACACCATCAATACACTGACGACTAATTCCGCACAACTACCGGCTGCTCCGGTTGCTCCATTGAGTTATGCACCACCGGCTCGCGACGGACATGCTGGCATGCATGATCGCCGTCTGGCGGCACAACCACATGCTAGAGATGATGGCCTCGATGACGGCGTTGACCATGAGGCAGCAGGGTACGCGCCACGACCACGACACTATGAGCCCCGTCCTGAAACTTCCGTTCGTGGAGGAGTGCATGACCGAGTTGGTCAAGCTGTGTGTGGGCCTTTGGATGATGGAATTGGGCGCATAAAAATTTCAGTTCCTTCGTTCTCTGGCAAATGCGAACCAGAAGGCTATTTAGAGTGGGAGATGCATGTTGATCAAATTTTTGACGCCAATCATTATAGTGAAGAGAAGAAAGTTCAACTTGCTGGAACTGAGTTCACCGGTTATGTGCTGATATGGTGGAATCAAATTTGTCGTTCAAGACATCGCCCGACGACTTGGAGAGGGATGAAAGAATTTATGAGGCGACGTTTTGTTCCTGAGCACTATAGAAGAGATATGTACAATAAGTTGCAGCGGCTCTCTCAAGGTAATATGAGTGTAGATGAATATTACAAGGAGATGGAATTGCTTATGATACGTACAGGGACGACGGAGGATCCAGAGGCGACCATGGCACGTTTCTTTAACGGGCTAAATATTGAGGTGCAGGATCATGTTGAGATGGTGGTCTACTACAACATACAAGATCTTGTGCACCAAGCTGTGCGTGCGGAACAACAGATTAAGCGACGCCAAGTTAGCACTATTTCCGGTAACACATGGCGCCGCTCGCAGCATAAGGTTGATGATGTCGGTCCTAGCTCCAGGGCGACAACGTCAAATCGCCCTCATGATCCCGTGCAAAAGGATGCTTCAACATCGGGACTGTCGAGGATTGATTCTAGTGCGCAGTCCACCACACGTACTAGTGATATAGAGTGTTTCAAGTGTGGGGTAAGGGGGCATACGAAGCGTGAATGTCCTAATCAGAAAAGAGTGTTGCTCACGAGAGATGGCTATGCATCTACTAATGATGAAGAGGCAGTTTCTGACACTTCTAGTAAAAATTCTAAGGATGCTGAAAAAGTGGTTGCGAGTTTTGAAGCTGCTGAATCATATCCATCACTGATGGTGCAACGAGTGCAAGAGGATCGCACTGAGGATAAGGGACAATGTTGGAATATTTTTCAAACTCAGTGCAAGGTCAACAACACGAATTGTAAGTTGATTATCGATGGTGGAAGCTACACCAATGTGGTCAGCAAAGGGTTAGTGGATTCTTTAGGATTACGTATGTGGAAACATCCACAACCTCATCGTGTCGAGTGGATGTATCATACAGGAAAGCTGAAGGTTACTCATAAGGTCCGTGTGATTTTTTCAGCTGGTGATTATACTGATATGGTGATATGTGATGTTTTTCCAATGGATGTATGTCATTTATTGTTGGGGCGGCCGTGGCAATATGATCATAGAGCCACACACGATGGGAGGTCCAACAGTTATTCATTTTGGAATAATAGAAAATAACATGTGTTGAGACCGATGTTTGCCAATGCCATCAAGATAGATGCTATTGTTTCTTTCGAACAAAAGATCACAAAGGTGGCTTCGAAGCCGAGGATGGCTTCAATTCAAGAGGGAGAGGATGATCTGCCCCCCAATGCCAAAGGTTTACTTGGGTGCTCTCCAACTGTTGAAACTGTTGAACAAAAGACAAGCACATCCATTTGTTTTGATGCAAATACACGAGAGTGTTCACGTTATAATCTTCCGACCATGTTACAACTTGGATCTTTCTGCTTTGAGGTTTCACCGATCCAGCCAAAGAAGGATACAGTGAAGCCAAACTTCAAGACTCCTCCGACATGAATTAACATCGGTATTACTTTTCATGTCCGGTGGAGTAGTGCCAAGTTTGCAGGCAAATAAATGGTTATTTAAGTCTAAATTAGCAATATGTGATCAGCGTGGCCGGATGGATTAATTAGTTTTCTAATTAAAGGGTACTACTTAGAGTTTTTTTGAGCATCAGTACAGACACAAGCGCTCATATACACGCGCATACACTCACCCCTATGAACGCACACACACACACCCTACCCCTATGAGCACCTCCGAAAGACTGAGCCGGCATATCATCTTGAGATTTACAAAGATATCTCGTCCAAGGGAAAGTTGCTTCATCGAACAAGAACACTGAGTTGCTTCATCGAGCCCTCCGAGAAATTCAAATTTGAGGGAGGTACTCATGAGTATGTTGGAGAAAAAGACTACCTCATCTTCATCATTAAAGAGGGATACTTGAGTACATGGGTATGGGCACTCCCCTTGGCTTGTGCCAAGCTTGGGGGAGATGCCCCGGTATCGTGTCACCATCACTTTTATTACCTTTACCTATCTTAGTACGATCCTCAGTTATTCCGCGATTTAGTTGAATAAAAGTTTAGTTTGATCTATTTTTGAGTGCTAGTTTCGTGATCTATCTATCTATGTAATTGAGTGACACTTATATAAAAGAGTTTGTTTGAGTTTTTGCTTCTTTACTTTTCTGTTTCAATCAAAATAAAGAAAATAATGAAAAAGGTTCATATGCTAATATTATGGTAAGTAATGACATCAAATAAGGAAAAGTATAAGTGGTAAAAATTATTGAAAGTTGACAAACATAACATTGGTCAATGATGCAATTCATGAAATAATTAACAAGTGAAGAGAAGATTCACATGCAAATACACTATCTTTGACATCTTTTATGATTGTGATCCCCCACTAGATATCTGATGCCAAAATTGTTGACATCGGACAAGGAAGACAACGTAATGATTTATGTTTGTTCATGTTCACATAGAAGTTATATTGTCATAGATCCTTCAACATGTGGTGCTTGCTCAATATCTTTGCTAGCCAAAAATCCGCACTAAGTATAGATAGTACTTGTGCATCCAAAATCCTTAAACCAAAATCCATGTTTTGAGAGTCCACCATATCTACCTAGGGATTGAGTAAGATCCTTCAAGTAAGTTGTCATCGGTGCAAAAAGGCAATAAAAATTCCTCCTAAATATGTTTGATCCTTTAGTGTAAGGGAAAATAAGCGTTGTACGAACTTGTGATGGCAAAGTAATAAAAGCGATAGACTGCATAATAATGGTTGCTATCATAAGGGGAAATATAATGTGACATTCTTTTGCATTAAGAGATTGTGCGTGCAAAATCAAAAAGCACATGACAACCTCTGTTTCCCTTTGCGAAGGGCCTATCTTTTACTTGTATGCAAGAGTCAAAGTATTTTCCTCTATTCCTTTTTATTTTCTCTTTGGCAAGCATCATGTGGTGGGGAAAGATCTGGGCACATATATCCAGTTGGATATGACTGAGCATGAGTTATTATTGTTGACATCACCCTTGAGGTGAATAAGTTGGGAGGGGAAACTATAAGCCCCTATCTTTCTATGTGTCCGGTTGAAACTTTTTGCTCATATATATGATGTGAGTGTTAGAATTCATAGAAGATTAAATGATTGTTGAGTATGTGGACTTGCAAAAAGGCTCTGATACGATACCCTTTCTGAAAATATGATGAATTGTAGTTGCAAAGTTGACACAGAATATAGTTTGTTAGTTTTCAATAAAGTTTATGCTTTCTACTCGATGTTGTGATGAATTGTTACTTGTTCATGAGAAGCTACATGATGAAGTTTTATGCCAAAGTTTGTTCCTGTTACAATAATATGCATGATGCTACTATGTCCGTATTTTGTGTTTATCGACACCTCTCTCTCAAAACATGTGGACATGATTTTCGATATCGGCTTTCGCTTGAGGACAAGCGAGGTCTAAGCTTGGGGGAGTTGATACATCCATTTTGCATCATGTTTTCCCACTATTTTTTATATTGTTTTATGCTTTATGACACTTCGTGGAGTAATTCAAATGCCTTTTCACTCAAAATATGCAAGGTTTACCCAAAGAGGGAGAATGTCGGCAGCTGGAATTCTGGAGCTGAAAAAGCTATGTTAGAGATACCTATTATGCACATCTCCAAATGAGCTAAAATTTTACGAAGAATTATTTTGGAATAAACAAAAAAATACTGGAGAAAAGAACTACCAGAGGGGGGCTTCTAGGTGCCCACAAGACACCAGGGCGCCTCCCCTCCAGGCGCGCCTTGGTGGGTGGTGGGCACCCTGGCCCACCTCCGTTGCCCATCTTCTGGTATTTAAGGCCTTTTGACCTAAAAAAATAAATAAGAGGAGGACTTTCGGGATGTAACGCCGCCGTCTCGAGGCGGAACCTGGGCAGGAGCACTTTTGCCCTCCGGCAGAGTGATTCCGCCGGGGGAACTTCCCTCTCGGAGGGAGAAATCTAAGCCATCATCATCACCAACAACCCTCTCATCTTTGGGAGGCCAATTATCATCAACATCTTCAACAACACCATCTCATCTCAAACCCTAGTTCTTCTCTTGTGTTCAATCTTTGTACCAGAACCTCAGATTGGTACATGTGGGTGACTTGTAGTGTTGATTACATCTAGTAGTTGATGCTTTATGGTTTATGTCATGGATTTGTCACGGCAGATGTCCTAGTGAAAGGACTTAGTCGTGGAGCCATCGCCACGGGTTTACTTGAAGGGGTTAAAGCGGACACAAAGACACGAGGGTTTATACTAGTTCGGCCCCTTCGATGAAGGTAAAAGCCTACGTCTAGTTGTGATGGAATTGATATGATCTCGATGGCTAGGGAGCAAACAAGCTTCGCCTAGGCTCGAGTTGTGGTTGTCCCTGAACCGCCGCCGGGTCGTCCCCTTATATACACGGGTGACGCCCGTCGGTCCATAGAGTCCCGACCGGTTCATACTCGTATCCCGGTCGGTATCTCTTTATTCCTAACTTACAATACAAGTTACACATCAGGTCGGTTTACGGCTACAGATTCTAAACCGACTATAGGCCTTGGGCCTTCATCTGCTTATACCACTAATGAAGTTAACCCGGCCCAAGTAGGCCGGTTTACGCCTAGTGGTAATATCCCCAACATTAGGCCCCAGATTGATTTGAACTGGTTCATGTCAATCCTTCACAAAATCTTGTGTCTTGGACATCTTCTGGAAATTGGTAAACCGCCATGTTGTCATTATTTCTGGTTGTTGTAAACCGGCATGACGTCATCATGAAATTTGTCATTTATAACGCCCTCTTTTAACGACAGCTCCTGGATCCGCGCGCTTGACCTAACTCTGTTGCCTTATAAATAAGACCGAATGGTCATCTCCTTTCTTTTCCCCTCATCTCTTCTTCTTCGTCTTCCTCGCGTCGCCAGCCTTGGAGCTCCGCCGCCACCGTCGACCTCTGCTTCGTCTTGGGCCGCTGCATCAACCTGAGCGCACCAGAGCACTGCGGTATCATTCCGCATCTTCTCCGTTCCCGGTAAGCTTTCTCCTCTTCTTGACCTAGATCTGTTCTTTAGGGTTCCATGTTCGTGCTGTGTTCGTCACTTGCTCATACTTGTATTCCGATTCTTGGATGAATCTGTAAACTCCCGCTGTGTTCAGTAGTAATCTTTAAGCATCCGCCTGTTATTTCTTATCTAAGCCCATAGATCTCACGCACATACCCGCTCAATGGTTCACTTCCGTTCCGCCTCACTCTTCGGAATATTTTCTGTTTTTTGTGAGCTCGCTGTAGATCCGTGGCTGAAATAAGATCTTTGTGAAACCTGTTTCTGTATACCTAGTTGTCCATAGCTTCAATTTCTTCCGATGCTTGTGTCAAGGCGGTTTAACTTATCATAGAAAAAAGTTACTAAACCGGCGTATACCATTAGCCCCCTGGTTGAACCGCCAGAATCCACATGATGCCGCATTGTGGAAGACCGGCTTATCGTAGTTTAGATCAACACCTTCTTTTACCCAGCGTGTTCTTGAACCGGATCATCTATTTCTTGTAGATCTCGCCATGGCCAAACAAGTGTATGAGTGCAATTGGGTTCCTTCTCGCATCACGGAATCACAGTTGGACGATCTAGTCTTGATCGGCACTTTAGACAGTAAAGATACGATCCACTGAAGGGTTCCTGGAAATGAATGTCCACCTACCCCCCAGGAAGGAGAAGTTGTGGTCTTCGCAGATCACTTGGCCCGGGGCTTCAAACCGCCCGGCTCTAAATTTTACCGAGATGTATTAGCCAATTTTCAGCTCCGTCCACAGGATATTGCCCCAACTCTGTTACCAATCTATGCCACTTTCAAGTGCTTTCTGAGGTATACTTTCAAGAGGAGCCTTCAGTCGAATTGTTTAGAGATCTCTTTCATTTAAACCGTCGCACTGAATTCACCGATGGCCCCAACACTGAATTGGGCGGTATGGCCATTCAGAAGAGGAAGGAAATCACTTATCCCCACGTCAAACTCCATACTCACCCCAAGGAGTGGAATGCAACTTGGTTTTATTGCAAGGATACCTCCCCTGACAATGAAAATCCCTTGCCTGGTTTCCGTCCGGAACGGCTCAGCAACACGCACCCTTTTCCACAAAGACTAAGCGCCAAGGAGAGAATTAAATACGCTCCGCAACTGTCCAAGCTCCGAGCTTTTATGGCCAACGGCTTAACGGGAATAGATCTTGCACGTTGTTGGATATCATGGAGCATACTGCCTCTGAGCCGGCGCTCCAATTTGATGTGCAAGTATACTGATAGTGTCGATGACCCACTCCGACACACTAAAATCCAACTCCCTGATGACGAAGTCACAGAATCTGTGAAAAAGATGCTGAATGAACTGGAGCACCTCTGTGCTTAAACCGGTCTGCCTCCTTACTGCACCACCAACAAACCGCCAGCGGTAATATTTTAATTGCTCTATTGTTGAACCGGTTACTGCTTTATATGTTTGACATTTAATTACTGCTGATCCAGGGCGATAATCCGTTTTGGAGCAAGAAACTTCCTCAAGACAAAACGGAGAAAGCAGGACGGCCAACCCGGCCCAAGACCAAGGTTATCAAGAAACCAGCTCATAAGAGAAAAACCACCGCTTCATCTGACCCAGCCATTGATGATGATGTGGGTAATCCGGATCTTGAGGTAGAACTTGATTCACTTGGCTTGCTTTTTACACGCCTTATTGATGATGATGCTTGTCAGGATGACGCTGAAGCCAGCAATGCAGGCTTCGTTGAGGTAACCATTCTCTCTTCCGATTCAGAAATCTTGCCTTTGCCAAAATTTTGCCGGGCAAACCGGAAAGTTAAATTTTCTCATCCTCTTGCTTATCTGGATTCCCAATTTCTTATGAAGACCCAGCAACACGGATCTCGCCGCACAACCCGGCACAGTGGTCAGGTAGTTACCTCTGCCGGTTTACCAAACAGTCCTGTTCGAAAACGCCGCACCGAGGTCTTCGACCTTTTTATTGATTTAAATCGTAAAGCGGGTTTCTTCCATCAACCTCTTAATCCATCCGACTCCGATTATCAGGTCACTTCTCATTCATCGTCTGGTGAATCGTCAGCCACTCAGCTACCACCTTTGAAAACAGTTGCTGGGTAAGTTAAACTGAACATATGCTTCCAGTATACCGTATAATGGCTTATGCTTTTTCTTGACTTTTTGTTTTTCTTTCAGGGCTAAACCGAAACCAAGCAAGAAGGCTCGCCTGGATAAAGCGGCTGAAGAAGATGTGGCCCCAGAACATGACCAAGCGCCGGATCGTGAAATGTTTACTTCTGAAGATATCCCCAATGATCCTCCTTTGCAAGACGACGTTATTCCCGAAGAAGGGCTTGTTAATACTCTAGCCTCTGCCGATCCGCCTGCCAGCTCCATCCAGATTGAGAAATCCCACACTCCTGCTGACCAAACGGCCGCACCAACACAAACTGGCGAGTCCAAAGATGATGATGTTGTGATTACCGGTGTGGGCCGCTCTGAACCCGGGAATCCTGTCACCCTTACCAAGCATACCATCAAAGAGGATTTTTCCGCTTTGAACAAAGGAAAATGGGATGTTGAACTAGAAACTTATGCTGCCCTGAGTGCCCAAGACCTTCACTCCGGCTATTTAAACCGGCTTTACACTAGCCGTGACTGTGAAGCTGGCCTGGTCAAAATGATGAGGGATAAATTTGAGGTAACTTACTTCTTCCCTTGCTGCCATTACCTCCATCCTTCTAGCCCCCAAGGGCCGGTTTGTAACGTTGGTCAAACCGGGACTTGATCCTGAACATTCTTGAAACCGATCGGTATAGCCCACAAGAACCAGTCTAACTTAGCATAAGTAAACCGGGGCTCCAATAGAGAACTATCCTCAGAACATAACTTGATCAAATAGCCATTAGCCCCCAAGTGCCAAGTTGAATACTTGTATTGAGCTTGGGACTTTGTAATCGAGTAATATATAAAAATTGAAGGTGCATTAGCCCCCAAGTGTCAGGCATATAACTTTGTTATGTGGTTGATACTTTAACTCCTTGGATCGCCTGTGCAAAGCTTAAACGCTGTCTGTGTGCAGGCTGAGGTGAAAATCAAGGAGGACCGAGTTGCCGATTTGCAGGAGGCCTTGAAAACCCAGCAGGCTGAAACAGATAAGGCAAAGCAAGAACTAACCAGCACTTTGAGCACTGCTGAACGGCTGAAAGAAGGCTTCAAGAAAGAGCGGGCTGACTGGGCCACTGAGAAGGCCGGTTTAACCAAAAGAGCGGAAAACGCTGAAGCTGCCCTTAAACCGGTGGTGGATGAACTGATGGCCGTACAGCGGCAAATACACTCCATGACTGCTGCAATCTTTGGTAAGCTCCTTGTAACTTCTGTGATAATTTAAATCTGCCGTAGCGTAAACCCGGTTTGAGACCATTCCAATATTGTTGTAGGCACACGTATTGGGCACTTAGGAAATGATGTGCGGAAGAAATTGAAAGCTGCCTACACCTTGGTGGAACAATTGTATACCGGAGCCCAACGGATCATCACCACAGCTTCTCACAACAACCCGGCACCCTCGTTAATCCAGGACACTCTTAGTAAGTTGTCAATGCTTCCAGCCTGGATTGAGGAGCTGAAAAAATCCGCTGCCCGAACCGGAGCCATCAATGCCTTAATCCGGGCAAAGGCATGGGTGCCAGATTTTGATCCTGCGGAAGCAGCTCAAGGCTATCCCAGCCTGAAAGAAGATGGCTCTGAATTCAACGAAGAGGATTTAAGGGCAATAAACCATGCAGTGCGCCCTCTGGCTTGCCAACTAGCTGAAGAGGCAGATTTGACGCATTATCAAGCGCAATATAACGAGCAAAACAAGCGAGTGCCTGCCCCAACTGTTGAAGCGGAGAATCTGATCCCTCCAATCCGTAAGCACACTTATGCCCCTGATATTGAACCGTCTTCCCTGATCCATGAAGAGGCTCTTTTCCAAGCTTTAATGGGAATCGACTGGACCACTGTTGATTTCCAGCCAATGGGTAGAGACGAGGAAGCTGAAGCGGCGGAGGATGAGGAGCAGGCTTGAACCAGAAACTGGTTTGGAAAGCTGTTTGTGACATCTTCTGAAAAGAACAATGATCTTATTTAGGTACCGTGCTGCCCTGTAATAGGATAGTTAATGCTTCTAACTGGAATATGCCTTCGTGCATAAGTACTGAAGCTTTCGTTTGAAGAACCCCAATTCATATTTCCTGCAATCAGAAAAATTTGAACTTCGGTGGCGGTTGTACCGCCAGCCGGTTTATGATCCTGATATGTGTATCAGTAATATAACAAGTATATGATACATAAATACCTGCCATGTTTGGGTATGAAGCTGGCTTAGCCAAGCCTGAAGCGGCGGTTTTATAAACCATTACCGTCAAAAGAAAAAAAAAGGTGGGAGAAAATAGCTCCCGTATAAACCGTACTGAATCAATACGAGCCCCCTTGTTACTCCATGATGTTAACAGGAAAAAAAAGGTAAACCGGGCATACTTCTCCGGATTAAAGGGGAATCAAATCCATCGGCTGAATCAGAAAAAAGGGTGTTTGTCGACATAAAAGAAATCCAACAAAAGCAAAGAATAAACAAACCATGAAAATAACATGGAAGAAAAGGTAATGATAAAAACCATTTGCAAAAATACGCTATACTGAGCTGATCAGATGGTATTACCATGGTCGGACAGGATCAAGGCCCCCAATAGGAGTGATAATGATTCGAGTCAGCCAGGTCCCCAAATGATTCGTGGCATATATGCCAGATCAAGAGGCGTGGCAATGGTTCGGGTTCGACCATGCCCCCAAGTGATTTTGTGGCCTTAGGCCGACCAAGAGGCGTGACTGGTTCAGACTTGACCATGTCCCCAAATGATCTGGTGGCTGTCGCCTATCAAAGGGTGTCGCGTTGGTTCGGACACGACCAAGGCCCCCAGTGATATATAAAAAACAAATGTCAAGGGGTAAACCGGAGGCCGCTTTAAACAGAACCACTCCGTGTAACCTCGCATGATGAGAAAGACAGAGACCCCGCTTTAGCTGAGGCTCCGGTTTGATATATCAAAGATAATATATACCTTGTCATGGTATGTACATAGATAGAGCCGATGGCTCAAGTATAGTAAGGCCGAAGATGAGCTATATTCCACGGCCTGTTGGTCTCCTCCTCTGATGTACGTGAGTCTTTATGCCCTCGAATATCGATCAGATAGTACGACCTGTTGTGCAAATTCTTGCTGACCACGAAAGGTCCCTCCCAAGGTGGGGATAACTTGTGCATATCCGTTTGATCTTGGATGAGTCGAAGCACCAAATCTCCTTCTTGAAAAGTTCTGGTTCTAACCCGGCGACTGTGATAGCCACGAAGATCTTGCTGGTAAATCGCCGAACGGGAAGCCGCTATATCACGCTCCTCGTCCAATAGGTCCAAAGCGTCTTGCCGTGCTGTCTCATTGTCTGCTTCAGCATAAGCTGCCACACGAGGCGAATCATGCCGGATATCACTAGGGAGAACTGCCTCTGCTCCATAGACCATGAAAAATGGCGTGTATCCTGTGGACCGGTTTGGCGTAGTATTGATACTCCATAACACAGACGGTAGCTCTTCAACCCAACATCCTGGTGTTCTTTGCAATGGGACCATAAGCCGGGGTTTGATGCCTCGCAAGATTTCCTGATTAGCTCGTTCTGCCTGTCCATTGGACTGGGGGTGTGCCACTGACGACACGTCAAGTCGGATGTGCTCACGTTCACAGAACTCCTTCATAGCGCCCTTGGATAAATTGGTACCATTGTCAGTAATGATACTGTGTGGAAAACCAAACCGGAAAATCACCTTCTTGATGAACTGCACCGCTGTTGCTGCATCACACTTGCTGACAGGCTCCGCTTCAACCCATTTGGTAAATTTGTCAACTGCCACCAAAAGGTGGGTTTTCTTATCCTTGGATCTTTTAAAAGGTCCAACCATATCCAGCCCCCAAGTTGCAAACGGCCATGTTATTGGGATCATCCTCAATTCTTGAGCCGGCACATGAGCACGCCTTGAAAATTTCTGACATCCATCACACCGTTTAACCAAGTCCTCCGCGTCAGCATGCGCTGTCAACCAGTAGAACCCGTGACGAAACGCCTTTGCCACCAGAGACTTTGAACCGGCGTGGTGCCCACAATCCCCTTCATGGATTTCTCTTAAGATTTCACAGCCTTCCTTAGGAGAAACACAACGTTGAAACGCCCCTGATACACTACAATGATGTAATTCACCATTGACAATCGTCATAGACTTGGATCGCCGGACTATCTGCCTGGCTAGAATCTCATCCTCTGGTAACTCCCCCCGGTTCATGTACGCAAGATAAGGAACTGTCCAATCCGGAATAACATGCAGGGCTGCCACCAATTGAGCCTCCGGATCAGGAATAGCCAAATCCGCCTCACCTGGGAGCTTGACTGACGGGTTGTGCAACACGTCCAAAAAGACGTTAGGCGGGACCGGTTTACGCTGAGAGCCCAACCGGCTTAAAGCATCCGCCGCTTCATTCTTCCGATGGTCCACATGATCCACTTGATAACCCTTGAAACAACCTGCAATATTATCCACTTCCCGACGATATGCAGCCATGAGCGGGTCCTTAGAATCCCAAGTGCCAGACACCTGTTGAGCCACTAGGTCCGAGTCACCAAAGCACTTAACCCGGCTTAAATTCATCTCTTTAGCCATCCGGAGACCATGGAGCAAGGCTTCGTACTCAGCTGCATTATTAGTACAAGGGAACATTAAGCAGAGAACATAACAAAACTTATCACCTCGTGGGGAAGTTAATACGACTCCAGCCCCCGAGCCTTCCAATTGCCTAGATCCGTCAAAATGAATAGTCCAATATGTGTGATCCGGCTTCTCCTCTGGTGCTTGTAACTCCGTTCAGTCATTGATGAAATCAACAAGTGCTTGAGACTTCACTGCCGTCCGAGGCATGTACTTCAGTCCGTGTGGCCCAAGCTCTATAGCCCACTTGGCAATCCGGCCAGTCGCCTCCCGGTTCTGTATAATATCACCCAAGGGAGCTGAACTGACCACTGTGATGGGGTGCCCTTGAAAATACTGCTTCAACTTCCGACTGGCCATAAAAACACCATAGACCAGCTTCTGCCAATGCGGATACCTTTGCTTGGATTCAATAAGCACCTCGCTGATATAATAAACCGGCCGCTGAACCGGATATTCCTTGCCTTTCTCTTTGCGTTCCACCACAATAGCCACGCTAACTGCCCGAGCATTGGCCGCTACGTATAATAATAGTGGCTCCTTGTCGACCGGAGCTGCAAGAACAGGCGGATTGGCTAACTGCCGCTTCAGGTCCTCAAACGCTTCATCAGCAGCCGGACTCCAAATGAAATGGTCTGTCTTCCTCAGCATTCGGTACAAAGGAATGGCCTTCTCTCCGAGGCGGCTGATAAACCGGCTTAGTGCAGCGATCCGGCCCGCCAAACGCTGAACATCGTTGATACTTTTTGGTTTAGCTAGGGATGTAATAGCCGTAATCTTCTCCGGGTTAGCCTCGATTCCTCTGTTGGACACCAGGAAACCCAGTAACTTGCCTGCTGGAACACCAAAGACACACTTGGCCGGATTAAGCATCATCTTGTAAACTCGCAAGTTGTCAAAGGTCTCCTTCAAATCACCCACCAGCGTCTCCTTCTGTCTTGACTTCACTACAATATCATCCACATAGGCGTGCACATTGCGGCCGATCTGTTTATGCAGGCAATTCTGTATACACCACTGATAGGTGGCTTGGGCACTCTTGAGCCCGAAGGGCATAGATACATAGCAGAAGGCTCCAAAGGGAGTAATAAATGCTGTTTTCTCCTGGTCCTTAACCGCCATCTTGATCTGATGATATCCAGAGTATGCATCCAAAAAACTCAAACGCTCACAACCCACCGTGGCATCAATGATCTGGTCAATACGGGGGAGGGCAAAAGGATCTGTCGGACAGGCTTTGTTAAGATCTGTGTAATCCACACACATACGCCAAGTGCCGTTTTTCTTAAGAACCAGCACCGGATTAGCAAGCCACTCTGGATGGAACACCTCACTAATAAAACCAGCTGCTAAAAGCCTGGCCACTTCCTCTCCGATGGCTTTGCGTCTTTCTTCGTTAAACCGGCGGAGGAACTGTTTCACCGGTTTATACTTAGGATCCACATTAAGAGTGTGCTCAGCGAGTTCCCTTGGTACACCTGGCATGTCAGACGGCTTCCATGCAAAAATGTCCCGATTCTCACGGATGAACTCGATGAGCGCGCTTTCCTATTTGGGATCCAGGTTGGCACTGATAGTGAACTGCTTGGACGAATCGCCGGGCACGAAGTCAACAAGCTTGGTCTCAGCTGCCGATTTGAACTTCAGATCTGAATCATGCTCTGTAGTTGGCTTCTTTAAAGGGGTCATATCCGCCGGATCAACATTGTCCTTATAATACTTCAACTCCTCCATGGCACAGACTGACTCTGCATAAGCCGCATCACCTTCCTCACATTCCAAAGCGACCCTACGGCTCCCATGAACCGTTATGGTCCCCTTGTAACCCGGCATCTTGAGCTGCAAGTAGATATAACAAGGCCGCGCCATGAACTTGGCGTAAGCCGGCCGGCCAAACAAGGCGTGATACGGGCTCCGGATCTTCACCACCTCAAATGTTAGTTTTTCCGACTGGGAGTCGTGCTCGTCCCCAAAAGCCACATCCAGGGCTATCTTACCAACAGGATATGCAGATTTGCCAGGCACCACACCATGGAACACCGTATTCGACGGTCTGAGATCTTTGTCTGTTAAACCCATGCGGCGAAATGTCTCATAGTACAATATGTTAATGCTGCTTCCTCCATCCATGAGTACCTTGGTGAATTTATAACCCCCCACCTGAGGGTCTACCACTAATGCTAGCTAGCCCGGATTATCAACCCGGGGCGGGTGATCCTCTCTGCTCCACACGATAGGCTGCTCCGACCAGCGCAAGTAACGTGGTAAGGCCGGTTCAACAGAATTCACCGCTCGCCTGTGGAGTTTTCGGTCGCGTTTATCCAAACTAGTTGTGAAAACATGATATTGCCCATTGTTCAACTGTTTTGGCTGGCTCTGATAACCCGACTGCTGCTGCTGCTGCTGGCTGTTCTGACTATTCTGGTGATTATGACCGCCCTGATTGCGACCTGAACCGGAAGCTCCATCGTGATCCGGCCCGTGGAAACCGGATCCTGAACCGCCACCTGATCCGTGATCATACCGGAAAGCATTAGAGTTTTTGAACTCCTGCATGATATAACAGTCTTTCCAAAGATGGTTAGCCGGCGCCTCCTTCGTCCCATGCTTCGGGCAAGGCTGATTCAGCAAATAGTTCAAACGGCTTGCGTTAGGATTGGGAGCCCCATTACGATTTGCCGCTTTACCTCTGCGCCGCTGCCCCCTGTCCTGTGCATTAGTGTCGGCCACAAAGTCCATGCTGCCATCCGCCTTGCGCTTGCCTCCATTTCCATGACCCGCTAGTTTGTACTGCTGCTGTTTGGAGTTACTATTCTTCTTTCCCTTCCCTGCTTCATCATCATCAGGCTCAGGATCCTTGGTACTGTCCGAATCGGCATACTTCACTAAAGCGGCCATGAGGGTTCCCATGTCATTACAGAACCGCTTCATGCGTCCCAATTTTAATTTTAGAGGCTCAAACCGGCAGTTGCCTTCCAGAGTTAGGATCGCAGAGTCAGCATTAATCCTGTCAGACGAGTGCAAAATTTCCGAAACACGGTGCACCCAACGGGTCGTTGATTCTCCTTTCCTCCTGGACACAAGCCGCCAGGTCTACTATGGACTTGGGCTGCTTACATGTATCCTTAAAATTCTGTATAAACCGGGCCCGCAACTGGGCCCATGAGCTGATAGAATTGGGTGGCAGGCTCTTTAACCAAGTACGAGCCGTGCCCTCAAGCATCATGGTGAAGTATTTTGCACATGCGGCCTCATCCACGTCCAGCATTTCCATGGCCATCTCATAACTCTCTACCCATGCTTCAGGGGATAAATCAGCGGTGTAATTCGGCACCTTGCATGGACCCTTGAAATCTTTGGGCAGGCGCACATTACGTAAAGCAGGGATCAAGCAAGGCACTCCCAAAGCGGATGTGACTCCTAATCCGGCGAAGGTGGTAGAACGAACCGGCGTAAGTTGACCCGCATTATCCTGGGCTGCTAGCTCGGCCTCCCTTTGTGCTCGGGCTCGGTCCACCACATCCTGCGCATCGCGGACACCGCCTGCCGGGCTATCGCCACGGGCTGCTTCACGGCCTCGCGCATTGCTTGATACGGCGGGTTCATTCAAGCGCCTGCTATAACTCCGGCTTGGACGGGATGTAGAGTGGATCCGATCACGGCTGTACGAATATGCTTCCTGCTGAATCAGTGCAGTCCGGAGAAGCTCCTTAACCCGGCGCGTCTCTATCGCTTGCGGAGAATCCCCTTCGACTGGGATGGCCTCTAACCGTGCAGCGGCCGCAACAAGGTTGTCCATAGGATTCGAATAATGACCTGGGGGCGTCTGGACCGGCGGAGGAACCACAATGTTTTGGTGAGGAGGTTCCATCAGGCGAGGTTGGACCGTCGCCCCTGGTCCTGGTGCCTCAATCCGGCTTGTCTCCGGGTACTGCGGCGGATTACTGGGTCCAGCTCCTGGAGTATGAAAGGGATTTCGGGGGTCAAACCCTAACGGCAGGCGTGATCTATGCTTCCGCTTCAAAACCTCCTGTGATGCGTTCTGGTCAAGCATGAGTTTATAGGCCTGGGCGTCCAAAGCGGCCCGCTCTGCAGCCATCCTATCTTTTTCTGCTGCCAGATCCGCTTTGGCTTGCACGATCTGCTCTCTCACCTTCGCAATTTCTGCATTATGGGCCTCCTGATCCGCCGGATTGTCCTCTATCATAAGCACGGCTAGTGCATCAAACAGATTAGATACAACTTGAACCGGCGGGCGCACAACGCCTCCTGCCCCTACTGCTGCTGATCCGGAGAGCATTGCTGCAGCGGTCGAAGAGTGATTTGCCGCCTGTGTGCCGGCCATAAATACTCCAACCCGGTTGACCTGGCCTGGGGGGTCCGGAATACTGTCACCATCGGAACAGCCCCTAATCTGGTCGTCTTGCAACTGGTACAGCGATTCGGTCTCTCCGGTCGAGGGACTCGTCATCGGAATAGACGACGATCTCGCTATCGTGTTCTGATTCGTCCTCACGCTCTCCTTCGTGGACGACTCCACCTAAGACACGCTTCATGGCCAGTTTAGCCCAGGTAGATCTCGCACGCTGAGCCGTCTCGATGAGGTCGGTGCAGATGTCCGGCTCAGGCCCAGGCTCACCGATTTTGCCAATGAAAACGTGTATGCCACCAAAAGGGACCCGGTACCCGTACTCGATTGAATCGGCCTCGGGACCCCATCCTGCGTCGTCGATGTAGATCCTGCCCCGACGACTCTTGGTCATCCGGCCCACAACATAGCCTTCGAGTCACTTGATCTTGCCCTCCAAGATCGTCAAACCATCGTGCGATAGCCCCACGGTGGGCGCCAACTGTCGTGGATTTGTCACGGCAGATGTCCTAGTGAAAGGACTTAGTCGTGGAGCCATCGCCACGGGTTTACTTGAAGGGGTTAAAGCGGACACAAAGACACGAGGGTTTATACTAGTTCGGCCCCTTCGATGAAGGTAAAAGCCTACGTCTAGTTGTGATGGAATTGATATGATCTCGATGGCTAGGGAGCAAACAAGCTTCGCCTAGGCTCGAGTTGTGGTTGTCCCTGAACCGCCGCCGGGTCGTCCCCTTATATACACGGGTGACGCCCGTCGGTCCATAGAGTCCCGACCGGTTCATACTCGTATCCCGGTCGGTATCTCTTTATTCCTAACTTACAATACAAGTTACACATCAGGTCGGTTTACGGCTACAGATTCTAAACCGACTATAGGCCTTGGGCCTTCATCTGCTTATACCACTAATGAAGTTAACCCGGCCCAAGTAGGCCGGTTTACGCCTAGTGGTAATATCCCCAACAGTTTATTTGGTGGAAAATTATATGTTCAGATCCATTATGCTACTTAATACCCCTCTGATCATGAGCATGGATATTATTTGTGAGTATTTGTCTTTGTTGTTGAGGCCATGGGAGAAGTCATGTTGCAAGTAATCCTGTGAATTTGGTATTTGTTCGATATTTTGATGATATGTATGTTGTGATTCCCTTAGTGGTGTTACGTGAACGTCGACTACATGACACTTCACCATCTTTGGGCCTAAGGGAATGCATTGTGGAGTAGTTATTAGATGATGGGTTGCTAGAGTGACAGAAGCTTAAACCCTAGTTTATGCGCTATTCCGTAAGGGCTGATTTGGATCCATATGTTTAATGCTATGGTTAGATTTTGTCTTAATACTTTTCTCGTAGTTGCGGATGCTTGCGAGGGGGTTCATCATAAGTTGGAGGTTTATCCAAGTAAGAATAGCATCCAAGCACTAGTCCACCAACATATCAAATTATCAAAGTAGCGAACGCGAATCAAACTAACTTGATGAAAGTGACTAGATGAAATTCTCGTGTGCCCTCAAGAATGCTTCACTTATTATATGAGACCATGCCTGCCTGTCCTTTGCCATTAAAAGGATTGGGATTCCTTGCCACACCTATTGTTACTTGTTACAAATTATCTTGCTATCAAACTACCTGTTACCGACAATTTCAGTGCTTGCAGAAATTACCTTGCTGAAAACCACTTGTCATTTCCTTCTGCTCCTTGTTGGGTTCGACACTCTTACTTATCGAAAGGACTATGATTGATCCCCTATACTTGTGAATCATCAAGGTTATCTCCATTAGCCATGTGTATATGTAGGAGGAAATCCTCGGTGCACACCGCTGGGTCAGTTGTGCCATCATATGATTCTATGTTGATGGGTTAGAACCTGTCTGGGAACTATTGTCCCATTACTCTGTCTTCGCCTCGGGTCTGAGTAGTGTAACATCGGAGATCGGGGAAATCTATGCGTAGGCCTGGTCCCAAGCTCGGCCATTCTTGTCCATCCAGACATCGTACCGTCGAGTCCCGCGGGTTTGCACTTTCTTGATCCATAGATGGACTGAGACGGGGCCCGGTTTGCTTCTATCCGACGTCGAACGTCATGAGGTTCTAGGTAATCCAAAGGGTCCTTGCCATGACAACATGGAGCTGGATGGGTCTGTCGCGCCCCCTAGGGGGTCGGTTAGGTTCATCATCGACTAGTTCATCATGAAACTCGGGAAGAAAACGCTTGCGTGGATAGGATTTAGGCGCACTATGGCGCCGTTCTTTGAGATCTTATTTAGCCAAGAGAATTTCGACCCACTTGTCATTTAATGCATCTTCGTTGGCCTGCAGCTATTGTCGCTTCCATTTCATTCTTCGAGCGTTGGTGACAAGGCACCGCCGGAAGCGTTCTTGCTCGACAGAGTCTTCGGGTACTATGAAGTCCTCGGTATCGAGGCTCTTGTCTTCCTCAGATTCTGACATATAATTATAGTCGATCCCTTCAAAGAGGTCATTGGGATCCAAGTCCTCTATATGATCAGACAACACCTGTTGGATTTCAGCAAGGTTGTAGCGCAACCGGCAATGCCAGTTCAGTGATACAAGGAAGTTTGGCAACGCCCCGAGATGATTGCATGAAGGTCAAATTTGTTGCAGAGTACTATGCCGAACTAGGGAGAGGTCCTTGGGGCTGTGTGGCATGATCAGATCAAGGCTAATTCTTGGCGGAGAAAAACAATTAATTGGACCACTTATACTTTAATATGTTTGTTAATACTAGTAAGCTTGCACGTGCAACACACATCTCGATTTGCACATGCCTTAGTAAACCATGACAAACATGCATTTAAAAGTACCCAAGATTATATCAATAGTGGGCATAGGGTCCGTATATTGCTTGTGAAAAATACTATGAGCATGAAATATATGTAATATAAAATAGATAAACAATTGGTAAAAAACATATGACCAGTAACAAAGGGCAAATTGTATTGTAGAAAATCAAACATAACATTTTGGACAACAATGGCCAACCATCTCGTGACTTATGTAGAGCACTTCAAATCTGATTGCTAGATATCTTGTATTACAAGGTGCTAATGCATAATAATGAAGCGGAATTCCCGCAAGAAAAACCCTGGAAAGGCGAGATACAAACCAAGCAATAAATCCACTTGTACAACACTATCGCATCACTATTGAAATATCTTCACCAAGATTTTGTTTTGTGCTTCCTATTTATCCTTATTCATTACTGAAAAGGTATGGACTAGGAAGTGGCGCTAGTCCGCTTCCTCCGCACGAACAAAGATGTGTTCGCGTGGGAGGCCTAGGACTTGGTCGGCGTTCCTCACGGTGTGAGTGAGCATCACCTGATGGTGTGCCCCAACGCACGCCCCGTAAAGCAGAAGGCGCGGCGACAAGCCCGAGAGAAGTAGTCCTTCATCGTCCAGGAGACCTGCAAGCTGCAGGAAGCCGACGTCATTCGGGAGGTACGTCATCTGGAATGGCTGGTGAACCCGGTCATCATCCCCAAGAAGGGTGAGAAGGAGCACATGTGCGTCGATTTCACAAGCCTCAACAAGGCTTGCCCTCAAGACCCTTCCCCCTTCCGCACATCGACCAGATTGTCGACTCCACTACCGAGTGTGATCTGCTGTGCTTCCTAGATGCCTTCTCGGGCTATCATCAAATCAAGATGGCGGTGCATGATGTCGAGAAGACGACATTCCTAACCCCGTGCGGGGTGTACTGCTACACCTGCATGCTGTTCGGGCTGCGCAACACCGGAGCGACCTTCCAACGATTGATGCACATCACTCTGGATCAGCAGCTCGGGAGGAACACCGAAGCATACATCGATGACATAGTGGTCAAGTCTAGGGAGGCGAGAACCCTTGTTGAGGATTTGGAGGAGACGTTTTCCAGCCTGCACAAGGTGAACCTGTGACTCAACCCAGAAAAGTGCGTGTTTGGTGTCTCGTCCGGCAAACTGCTGGGTTTCTTGGTGTCACACAGAGGGATCAAGGCCAACCCGGAGAAAATCAAGGCCATAGAGAGGATGAGACTGCCGCAAACTCTCAAGGAAATACATAAGCTGGCAAGCTGAGTGAGCTCGCTCGGGCGTTTCATCTCCAAGCTAGGCGAGCGCGCCTCCCGTTCTTCAAGCTCATGAGGAAGAAGGGCCCATTCGAGTGGACCCCGGAGGCTGATGAAGCCTTCCAAGACCTCAAGAGATACTTCACCAGCCCGTCGGTGATGGTTGCACCTCGCCCTCTTGAACCCCTGGTGCTCTACCTGGCCGCCACACCTCATTTAGCCAGTGCGGCGCTCGTGGCTGTCCGGGTAGAGCGTCCGACCGAGGGCTCGCGACGCGTCACCCCACGCCAGGCCAAGGCAACGCAGCCTGAAGACGACATCATGGGGGTCCTGACCTTTGCCTGAGATGGTGGGTCTCCCGAGGGTGTCACTCCTGAGGTCACGGCTGCCCCGCCAGGCGATCGAGCTCCTGAGGCCCCCCAACTTTAAGAAGCGCAGGACCCCGTCGACACCAACTCCCGCGTCGAGCACCCTATATACTTCGTCAGCATGGTGCGGCGTGTTGCACGGGCATGCTACCCCATGCCGCAGAAGCTCTTGCTCGCTCTCCTCATCGCCTCCAGGAAGCTGCGTCACTACTTCCAAGGCCACCCATCAAGGTTGTCTCAGCCTACCCCTTGGAGAGGGTGCTCCGGAGCCCCAACACCCCAGGAAGAGTCGCAGAGTGGAACATCGAGCTGCTGGCATTCCAGCTCGAGTTCAACACCACCAGGGTCATCAAAGGCGCGACCCTCGCCGACTTCGTGGCTGAATGGACTGACGCCCCAGCCGCGAGGCAAGCAAGGACCGCTCTCTCGTGCCCGGAGACAAGGCACCAGATGGATGGGTCATGTATTTCGACGGTGCATTTGTGCGCGAGGGTGTGAGAGCTGGAGCCATGGTCATCTCACCCACCCGGGACAAGCTCTACTACACTGTGCAACTCTGCTTTTAGCATGACGAGAAGGTCTCCAACAACATCGCAGAATATGAGGGCCTGATCGTCGGTGAGGGAGTCCTAGACTAGGGGGTGTCCGGACAGCCGGACTATCATCGTCTGCCAGACTCCAAGACTACGAAGATACAAGATTGAAGACTCCGTCCCATGTTCGGATGGGACTTTCCTTGGCGTGGAAGGCAAGCTTGGCGATACGGATATGTAGATCTCCTACCATTGTAACCGACTCTGTGTAACCCTAGCCTTCTCCGGTGTCTATATAAACCGGAGGGCTTTAGTCCGTAGGACAACATACATTACAACAATCATACCATAGGCTAGCTTTAGGGTTTAGCCTCCTTGATCTCGTGGTAGATCCACTCTTGTACTACCCATATCATCAATATTAATCAAGCAGGACGTAGGGTTTTACCTCCATTGGGAGGGCCCGAACCTGGGTAAAACATCGTGTCCCTTGTCTCCTGTTACCATCCGCCTAGACGCACAGTTCGGGACCCCCTACCCGAGATCCGCCGGTTTTGACACTGACATTGGTGCTTTCATTGAGAGTTCCTCTGTGTCGTCACCGATAGCAAGGATGCCTCCACCCGTCTTCAAAGACGGTATTTTCGCCAAAGGGGCCTTGGCCGCCGGCCAAACTATCCGGCTAGGCGGTTTTCTTATGACCGCTTGTCCGGCCACGGCTTCGACAATGACTTCCCAAGTCGTCGAAAGCAATCTCCGCGTCAGCTCGGAATTCGCCGAGCGGCTGGATCCAATAGAGCTCTCGTCTGTCAACGAGCTCTTGGATCGCATCGCCTCCCTGGAGTCGCTACAGACTACAATCAGATTGGGCTTAAAACCGATCTGAGAGAGATTAACTCTCCCCAGGCCACCCACCGCGTCGCAGTGGTTGAGGAGCAATGCGGCGACTTTTCGCCTATATTGAAAACTAGTCACGTCCGGATTCTCGAACCCTCCATGCCGTATTTCCGCGGAGGGACGGACTTCGATCGAGCATTGAACTTAAAATCATGCATCGTTCCGGACCCGCTGGATCATGTCCAGCAATCCAAGCTTCCGAATTCGGAAACTCCTCGGCCTTTAAGCCTCACAAGATGGGTAGGGATCCGGATTTTATTCCACCCACCCGCCCAGACATATACGATCTATCTCTAATACGGCAAGAGCCCGCTGAAACAGTGCATCACTACTGGGCCAGATTCCTCCTGGTTATGGACAGGATAAAGGACTGCCGAGAGGAGAACACAATCTCAATCTTTTGCAATAATTGCACGGACAAGGGAATATTGAACGCCATCGGTCGTCGTAAAATTATACGCTTCACCGATCTGGCGTCCATAGTACAAAAGTACTGTGCGATGGAGAGTTTCCGGAAAACTGAAAACCAGTTTTGGGACAATCCGGCCCCGAATACAACCCCAGTCCGCAACAAAAGGGTGCATCACACTCAGGCCCCAGATACAAAAACCAAAAAGCACAAACCCCATAAAGGGCACGGAACCATACTGGAGGGATGGCTCAATGGACCCTGTAAGCTTCATAGTACAGAGGGAGCCGTCCCAACACATAGCCTTCGAGCATGTTGGATACTACGGCAGGTGGCCAAAAGTGGCGAGGAGCTTCTAGCCCCGGAAAACCACTCCAACAATACCGGTACGGTATCAACAGTCTTCGAGACCTTCGCATCAAATAATATGCGAAAACGAAGAATCCGCGGCCTCTCCAAAGTCTACCAAGTAGCAACAGCAAATCCATGGAGCGACACAGCCATCACCTTCAACGCCAGCGACGAACCTAAATTCTGAACAGCCCGAGCACCAGCCGCACTGGTGCTTAGTCCCATAGTGGTCGGCTTTCGACTTACAAAGGTCCTCATGGATGGCGGCAGCGGACTAAACCTCATCTACAAGGAAACTCTTCAAAAAATGGAAAGCGACTGGAGCCGTATTGAGCAAAGCAGCACAACCTTCAGAGGAATAATCCCTAGCCGGGAAGCGCGCTGCACCGGAAAAATCACACTCGATGTGGTGTTCGGCTCGCCGGACAATTACAGATCCGAAGAAGTCACGTTCCAGGTGGCCCCGTTCAACAGCGGATATCACGCTATATTAGGACGAGAGGCATTCACAATTTTTCAAGCCGTACCCCATTACGGGTATATGAAGCTCAAAATGCCTGGGCCCGGCGGAATAATCACTCTCGCTAGTGATCCGGACATAGCGCTCCGCGCCGAAAACAAGACAGCCGCACTAGCCCTGGAGGCACTATCCGAAGCCCTAGCGGCAGAAGAACTCACCGCACTGCGCTCTATGGTGAATAGGGACGATGTGATACTCGATAAAAGATCCAAGTCCACCTCCTTCAAACCAGCAGATGAAATAATAAAATTCCAGGTCCATCCAACGGACCCAACAAAGACGGCCTCCATTGGGGCACAATTGAACCCCGAAGTAGACGCCGCACTGCGCGAATTCCTTCGGGAAAATTGGGACATTTTCGCCTGGCATCCTTCGGATATGCCCGGAATCCCACGCAGGTTGGCAGAACACAGCCTAAACATCCTAAAAGGATTTAAGCTAGTCAAACAGGCTCTTCGGCGATTTTCCGAACCCAAAAGACAGGCAATGGGAGAAGAGCTAGCCAAACTATTGGAAGCCGGATTCATCAGAGATATCAAACATCCGGATTGGCTAGCAAATCTGGTAATGGTACCAAAGAAGGACAAATCCTGGCGCCTATGCGTCGATTTTAAAGACCTTAATAAGGCTTGCCCAAAGGACACCTTCCCCCTCCCCCGCATTGATCAAATTACTGATGCTACCGCAGGACACGATTCATTGTGCTTCCTCGACGCATACTCTGGCTACCATCAAATCAAGATGGCGGAAGCAGACCAAGCCGCAACGACATTCATCACTCCATACGGACCATTCTGCTTCAACACGATGCCCTTCGGACTTAAAAATGCCGACGCAACATATCAACGCATGATTCAAACATGTCTGGCCACCCAGATCGGCAAAACAGTCGAAGCATACGTAGACGACGTAGTCGTCAAAAGAAAACACGTCGAAACTCTAGTAGACGATTTGAGGCTCACATTCGACAACCTCAGAGCATATGACATCAAGCTGAATCCGAAAAATGCATTTTTGGCGTACCAGCCAGAATGCTGCTGGGCTTCATTGTATCCGGTAGAGGAATTGAAGCAAACCCGGCAAAAATCCGAGCTCTGTCACAATTGGATATCCCAAAAGACCTCAAGCAGATACAAAAATTAACAGGATGCGTGGCAGCTTTAAGCCGCTTTATCTCCCGTCTAGGAGAAAAGGCATTGCCTCTCTATCGCCTCCTCAGGCGCACCGAACACTTCGAGTGGACGGATGCTGCCACTGCCGGACTCGAAGAAATAAAGGCCGTACTGGCAACAAATCCGGTCCTGGCTGCGCCCAATCTGGGCGAACCAATGTTGTTATACATCGCAGCAACGCATCAAGTTGTAAGCGCGATACTCGTCGTCGAACGAGAGACAGAAGGGCATAAATTCCCTCTCCAAAAACCAGTGTATTATGTTTCCACTGTGTTAACCCCCTGCAAGTCCCGTTACCCACACTATCAGAAGATAGCGTATGCGATGTTCATGGCATCCCGGAAGCTCCGACACTACTTTCAAGAGTGTTCGATAACAGTGGCCTCCGAAGTACCACTCAATGACATCATAAATAACCGTGACGCAACGGGCAGGATTGCAAAATGGGCCATTGAGCTCTTACCATTCGATATAACTTACAAACCTCGGCGAGCTATAAAGTCACAAGTTTTGGCTGACTTTGTAGCTGAATGGACCGAAGCCGAACTCCCTAAAGAGTACGGCGCATACTCCAATTGGATTATGCACTTCGACGGCTCTAAAATGTTGGCCGGACTAGGGGCTGGTGTCGTACTAACGTCCCCGACCGGGGACACAGTCCAGTATGTACTTCAAATAATGTACACGGACTCGAACAACGCAGCCGAATATGAGGCCCTGTTACATGGTCTCCGGATGGCAGTTTCCATGGGCATTCAACGCCTAGAGGTGCGCGGGGATTCAAACCTTGCATTATCCCAAATAAATGGAGACTTTGACGCCAAGGATCCGAAAATGGCAGCATATCGCAACGCTGTCCTAAAAATGTCAGCTCGGTTTGAAGGACTCAAATTCCATCACATAGCCCGAGATAATAACCAAGCGGCCGACGTACTGGCACGCATCGGTGCGAAACGTGATGCTGTCCCTCCAAATATCTTCCTGGAATGGCTCTTCAAGCCATCCGTACTATGGGAAGAGGAGCCCGGAAGTGACAAACCGGAAAAAACCGCGCCAACCGGCGATTCAGCCGATGACATAACACCTTCAGCCCACGACATAATGGCAGTAATCGCCCCGTGGACAGTACCATTCCTAGCCTACTTGCTTAGGCAGGAACTTCCCGAAGACCAAAACGAGGCCCGCTGCATAGTCCGGCGATCGAAAGCCTACAAGGTCCATGAGGGAGAACTTTATAAGAAAAGTACAACCGGAGTCCTTCAAAGGTGTATCTCCGAAGAGGAAGGGCAAAACCTCCTGGCTGAAATTCATGCCGGACTAGGCGGACACCACGCAGCAGCCCGGGCCCTTGTAGGAAAGGCATTCCGTATAGGATTTTATTGGCCGACGGCCCGGGCAGATGCCCAGGACTTAGTCCAGAGATGCGTTGGTTGTCAGCTCTTTGCTAATCAGAGCCATATGCCGCCCACCGCCCTCAAAACTATACCCATTACCTGGCCGTTCGCGGTCTGGGGGCTTGATATGGTCGGACCCCTTAAAGGGGGAACCCACAAGCAAAGGTACCTATTGGTCATGGTGGATAAATTCACCAAATGGATAGAGGCCAAACCGGTCAAAACGGCAGAGTCCGGACCAGTGATAGACTTTATATCCGGGGTAGTACACCGTTACGGAGTCCCCCACAGCATCATCACCGACAACGACACGAACTTCACAGCCGACGAGGTTAAGTCATGGTGCAAAAATATGGGCATCAAGCTCGACTACGCTTCAGTCTATCACCCTCAAACCAACGGTCAAGTGGAACGAGCAAATGGTCTAATAATGAGCGGCATTAAACCCAGACTAGTGCGGTCACTTACTATATCTGACATGCACTGGGTCGAGGAGCTCGACTCCGTACTCTGGGGGCTGCGGACAACGCCTAACCGCACTACCGGATTCACAACATTTTTTATGGCCTACGGCGCAGAGGCAGTCCTGCCCTGCGACATTATTCATGACTCACCTCGAGTGCGCATGTATGAAGAAAGAGAGGCCGAGCTGGATCAGCAGGACAGCTTGGACACATTGGAGGAAGAACGCAACGTCGCCAAGGCTCGTTCCGCATTCTATCAGCAGCAGGCCCGAAGATATCAAAGCAGAGAAGTACGGGCCAAGATTTACAACGTTGGCGAACTAGTTCTACGCCTGCCGGACAAGAAAAAGGACAAGCTCAAGCCCAAATGGGAGGGCCCCTTCATTATCGATCAAGTCCTGACCGGCGGAGCGTACCGTCTACGAAATGCGTCGGATAACCGACTCGAGCCGAACCCATGGAACGCAGCCCGCCTCCGAAGATTCTATGCCTAGCGCCGGACTAAGAGTTCATCCCCTTCCTCCGTTCAAATTTTTACACTTCAGCTGTCTTTTGTTTCTCTTTCTTCTCCTAACCTTTTACTAAAAAGCCCCTAGGGGCCTACCTTCGCATTGTTCGCATACACTTGATGTGCCATCCGCACTCATTATACCTGGGGGCTTCTTTTCCAGAAGCTCAATTATAAGGGCTTCATGCCCAGCACATGTGTCAAGCTTCCACATGTACCTTTTACTCACCATTATATGCATCGATATGACTTAAGTTTTGGCCAAGCTGGGTTGCCTGGCTCCTGTGCTTACCCCTACGTTCCCGATTGTTCGGCTAGGAGGTAAAGGGAGCACCTCTGCGATTGTTACTGCCGGGTCAGCCGGATGTGTACCTCAGACTGGGTGAAGCCGAAAGCTAGCGTTCTTAAGGGAATATTCAGTCGGTGATTTGAAAGATGATTTTATACCTATTTATTTATCTGCCCCCAGATGTTTTCCTGCTCTTTTCGCAGTCCGGACATGCACTTTAGGGCATGCCTCCCAGGGAAAGGAACCCTTAACGGAACTATTCTCCCTGGAAGATGTTTCTTACTAACCATGTAATATAACATAACTAGTTGGGCACTTGTCTGATAAAGCACTAATGACCCCTACACCCGGTCTCCATGCATACCCCAGTTGTTTCTTAACCAAGAAGGTATTCGGACACACTCCGGACTCTAGGGTCCCGAGGTCGAAGCGAAAAGGTCGGCAAAGACAAACGATCTACAATCCAGCAAGAAGGCATTTCACATGTCATTTTAAAATACATTGTCAAATTTCCTGATTGTATTCCTCCTCAATCCCGTCTAACAGGCTGTCTAACTTACAGTCCCGTTGGGAAAACTTAGCAGCCAACTCTACCTGGCTGTATACTAAACTCACAGGGATCTCCTTCCCATCGGGCCCCACCGGTCCAACTTCGGCCATGTGGTTGGGATCCGCCTTCTTGTAACGCATCTTCACCATGGCCCAAGCCTCCCTGGCACCTTGACGGCAAGCCAAAATCTTCCACAAACGGAAGCGCTGCTGCACTCCCTGAAGCTTCTCCGCAAGCTCCCCAAGGCCCTCGGGTAGGGAGAGGGCTGGCCATAAAGCCTGGACGCCGCCGCTCATTGCCTGCCGAACTCGTTCGAGCAGTTGCAACAACTCGGGAAGTTGATCACCCGTTGATATGGGCATCTCCTCTGCAGGGCGACCTGTGAGTATACCTACAAGACATATCATGTCAATATACTTCCTCGCCGAACTCTTCTTTTCAAAGGAGTCCGCTCAATCACTTACTATAAATGCCGCGACGAAGCCGCTCATTCTCCTTAACGGAGCCGGACAGCCCGGCGCGAGCGCCTTTCAGCTCTTCTCCGAGCTTGGCGTTGGCATCCTGGAGTTTGTTCCTTTCTTGCTGCACCCTATTCAGCACACTCTCGCCGGCCTTCAGCTGGCGTAGTAATCCTTGCCTGTCCGGATCTTGTCCGGCGGCACTTGCACAGTCATTATTAGACTTGCGCGCACGCCGAACAGCGCTTATATTTATTAATAAAAATGTGTTACCACGAGGGGTCTCTGAGTTTCCTCCTGCGGCAGCAAGTGCGGCCTCAAGTTGGGCCTTGCATTCTTGCAGCTCCTGAGACAGCTGGGCATTCTTCTCAGTAAGAGCCTGCGTTTCAAATGATCCTTAAATCAGTTAACATAACTACTTTAAGTCTCGGGGGCTACTGGCATATATAACCATTAAATTCCCTTACCCGTATGTCTTTTACATACTGCTCCGTGGCTCGGGTAAAACCGTCTTGAGCAGCACGGAGGTGCGCGTCCCCTGCGTTAAAGGCGTCCAATGCCTCAGGGGAGAAGCACGCTTCACGAAATACTGTCCGGCGGCACCTGTGGTTCATGGCGCTCTCCACCTCAAACTTGGTGGCGGACAGTCTGTCGGCATCCTCCGTTGGAGGAGTATCCGACCCGTGCCTTGCGCTTGCCTCCCCCTCTAGGCCGGGCACTGGAGCCTGGCTGGTATAGGTCGGATCGGCAACCTCTACGTCCACAGTCCGGCGGGCGCTTTTTCTCCTACAAAGATCATGAGCACTCAGACGCTTCCTAGGAGCGTTGCTCTGAAAATTTAAACACGAGCTATACCTTTGCGGCGACGTTTCAGTCCGTGCCGCGCTCCTTTTCCGCCTGCTGGTCCAGACCGACCTTTGTTGGTCAGCCGCCGCGGGCCCGGCTTCCCACCTTGAAGGCGCTTCCTGTAAAACACCATCGTTCGCGAAGGTCAGAAATGGGCAAGGAAGAGATAATGGTGTCCGGACCTCGGTCACAGTCACCTGGGAAGCCAGATACAGTCCGGGGTAGTCCACCGTAATAGCAACTAAAGCGTTATCCATGCTGAGTTGATGGAACACCCCGTCGATCAGCTCCACCTGAATATACGGGTCCTCTTCGGAGGCCGGATCCAGGTATCTTTCTGGATCTTCTGGTTGCGGAGCGGGGCTTACCATGCCCTCCACAGTCCGGCGTAGGTCCTGCGCCGAAGACATAACGTAAGAAGCCTAAACTTCGAAAGCATGGGTTGAGCCCTTAAAAGGGTTTGCTTACCCAACCACTAGGGTTGTTCATGGAAAACCCATTCAAAGGGTTCGTTCGAAGGAAGTCCTCCTTCTCCCCCTTGTACAGGCTGGACAGGATTTGCACCAGATCCTCGGTCGAATCCGGCCCTTCGCGGCCATGGCGGGTGGCATCATCTTCCCCGTTGAAATCCCACATGGGGTGGCCTCTGTATTGCAATGGCTGTACCCCCCGCATGATGCATGTCGCCATGACTCCAATCATGGTCAACCCGGAATGGGCCAGTAATCTTATTCGGCCCATCAGGTAATGGACGCTCCTGTCCTCCTCCAATCGGGGGCTCCGTGGGCGCCAGCTGAGGTGTTTCTTCAGAGGAGCAACATTAAACTCCAGGAGGCCAATCCGGACTGGGTCCGGCAGCGGAGCGTCTTCTATGTAAAACCACTCCGAAGGCCAGTCTTCGGACGCCTTCTTAGGAGTACCGGATGGGTATCCAGTCCCGGCAATGCGCCATATTTCGGCGCCGCCTACTTGATATATGGATCCCTCGTGAGAACGGGGTACGAGGCAGAACAGCCTCTTCCGCAGTGCAAAATGGGGCTCGATGCCCAGGAAAAGCTCGCAAAGACCTACGTAGCCCGCGATATGCAGGATAGAGGCGGGCGTAAGGTGATGGAGCTGGAGTCCGTAGAACTCCAGGAGCCCGCGGAGAAACGGATGTATTGGGAATCCGATTCCCCTTATCAGATAGGGGACGAAGCATACCCGCTCCCCTTTGTTGGGACTTGGGGTAGCCTCTGCTTGCTTCCCACCTTGGTAGGTGGCCAGCCCGGCTCGAACCGGGACCATGAAGGCCGGAGGGAGATATCCCCCCGCTTGGAGCTTCTCTAGCTTGTTGTGTGGAACAGAGCACCTCCTCCAATCCCCTGGCGGTGGGCTGGGAGCGCGAGAAGAGGAGCCGCGTCGACGGTCCATGGTGGAATGGATTTTTTGGTCAAAAGCGCTCCGATAAGTATTCGCGGAAGGAAGATGGTGTGGTTTGGATCTGGATTTTTGCCTCTTTTGTAGGCGGATGACTCGCACGACTAGGGGGTGAAACATAAAAGGCACCCTGGCTTTTCGCATTCGTGCGACGCGTGGAAAAAGGCCATTATTGGGCGTAGAAGCCAAGAAACACAGTATTTATGATGAAGCCGGGCACTGTTCGGCAGGTACGTGGAACTTGAAGGGAGAACCCGCCTTGCAACGCCGAAGACTATATACGCGCTGGACTTATCGTCATTGAAGCCTGGTTCGGGGGCTACTGAGGGAGTCCTGGACTAGGGGGTGTCCAGACAGCCGGACTATCATCGTCCGCCGGACTCCAAGACTACGAAGATACAAGATTGAAGACTCCGTCCCGTGTCCGGATGGGACTTTCCTTGGCGTGGAAGGCAAGCTTGGCGATACGGATATGTAGATCTCCTACCATTGTAACTGACTCTATGTAACCCTAGCCTTCTCCGGTGTCTATATAAACCGGAGGGCTTTAGTCCGTAGGACAACATACATTACAACAATCATACCATAGGCTAGCTTTAGGGTTTAGCCTCCTTGATCTCGTGGTAGATCCACTCTTGTACTACCCATATCATCAATATTAATCAAGCAGGACGTAGGGTTTTACCTCCATCAAGAGGGCCCGAACCTGGGTAAAACATCGTGTCCCTTGTCTCTTGTTACCATCCGCCTAGACGCACAGTTCGGGACCCCCTACCCGAGATCCGCCGGTTTTGACACCGACAGTCGGCCTCAAGGTGGCAGCAGCTCTGGGGGTCAGTTGCCTCACCATCAGGGGCGACTCCCAGCTCCTCATCAACTTCTCCAACAAAACGTACAAGCCGAAGGACGAGCACATGGAGGCATACCTTGAGGAGGTACGCAAAATGGAGAAACGGTTCTTGGGCTTGGGATTGCAGCATGTGCCGCGCGACACGAACAAGGAGGCAGATGACATCACCAAGAGGGCATCTCGACGGCAACCTCAGGATCCTGGTGTCTTCGAGGAGCGGCTCTTCAAGCCATCAGTGTCTCCCCCCACCACAGGACCGGTGCCGCCTCGGGGGGAGCTGCCCCCAGCACCTCCCTCGGGCACCCCAACTTGCCGCCCGACCTCGGGAGGCCGACTGCTCCTCACGCTCGAGCCTTAGGAGGGGTGCTGGTCCGAGGAGTTCAAGGCGTAGCTGCTCCGAGGTGCCCTACCGGAGAAGGAGGAAGACGCAGAGTGTGTGGCCCGCCAGGCCACTGCATACTGCATCCAGGACGACAAGCTCTACCAGAAGCGCCCGAACGACGTGTCCCTATGGTGCATCTCCAGGGAGCAAGGATGCAAATTGCTGGCCGACATACATGGTGGAGACTGCGAGCATCACTCCTCATCACACACCCTTGTGGGCAAGGCATTCCAAAGTGGATTCTACTGGCCCACGGCGCTCAATGATGCCACAGAACTAGTAAGATCTTGTGAGGCTTGTCAATTCCATGCTAAGTAGATCCACCAGCCCGCTCAAGGCCCCTAGACCATCTCGCTCTCGTGGCCGTTTGCGGTCTGGGGGCTGGATATCCTAGGCCCGTTCCCCCGAGCACCTGGGGGCTACCGCTACCTCTATGTCGCCATCGACAAATTCACCAAGTGGGCAGAGGTGGAGGCCATCCGCACCATCCCAGCTGGCTTGGCCATCAAGTTCATCAAGGGCCTCGTGATTCATTTCGGGGTCCCCAACCGCATCATCACCGACAATGACTCTCAATTCACGAGCAACCTTTTCAAAGCATATTGTGCTAACCTTGGAACTCAGATATGTTACGCTTCGGTGGCACACCCACGAAGCAATGGCTAGGCCAAGCGCGCCAACACGGAGGTATTGAAGGGCCTCAAGGCAAGGAGCTTCAATAATAAACTCGAGGCCTGTGGTAGGGGATGGCTCGACGAGCTCCAGTCCATGCTATGGTCCATCCGCACCACCGCAACCAAGCCCGTGGTGAAACTTCGTTCTTCCTTGTCTACGGAGCCGAGGTGGTCCTCCCTCACGAGGTCAAACATCGCTCCCCGTGAGTCTTGGCGTCCGACGAGGCACGCCAAGATGCCTCGTGGGGGATGGACCTCGTGTTGGGGGAGGAACACCGTTGTCGGTGTCAAAACCGGCGGATCTCGGGTAGGGGGTCCCGAACTGTGCGTCTAGGCGGATGGTAACAGGAGACAAGGGACACGATGTTTTACCCAGGTTCGGGCCCTCTCGATGGAGGTAAAACCCTACGTCCTGCTTGATTAATATTGATGATATGGGTAGTATAAGAGTGGATCTACCACGAGATCAAGGAGGCTAAACCCTAAAGCTAGCCTATGGTTGATTGTTGTAATGTATCTTGTCCTACGGACTAAAGCCCTCCGGTTTATATAGACACCGGAGAAGGCTAGGGTTACACAGAGTCGGTTACAATGGTAGGAGATCTACATATCCGTATCGCCAAGCTTGCCTTCCACGCCAAGGAAAGTCCCATCCGGACACGGGACGGAGTCTTCAATCTTGTATCTTCGTAATCTTGGAGTCCGGCGGACGACAATAGTCCGGCTGTCCGGACACCCCCTAGTCCAGGACTCCCTCAGTAGCCCCTGAACCAGGCTTCAATGACGATAAGTCCGGCGCGCATAATGTTCGGCATTGCAAGGCGGGTTCCTCCCTTGAATAATCCAGAGAAGATCATGAACACCAGGATAGTGTCCGGCTCTGCAAAATAAATTCCACATTCCACCGTAGAGAGAATAAAATGTAAACCAGTCCAATTTGCTGACGTATTATGCGGCATGACATCACACCGCTACCAAGCCTTTATTTGAATCATTTATTATACCACCTCAGCACGTTTAGCGAAGCGGTTTCCTTGGCACGTCCTGTCGAAGCAGAGATCGTGTTCCCCTTATTCCGGGATTCTCATCAATACGGACGTGGGTAACCCAACTGCGCCATTGATGGCGGCGCTTGGGAGATAAGCGAGTTCTACCGGGCTGGTGGGGGACGCATAATCTCCGTCCGCCTATATATAAGGGATAAGGATTTACCTTCTCACCTACGCCTTCTTCCTCCTTTGCTTATCCATCTCCGCGCACTCAAGCTCCAACGCCCAAGCTCGCGCATCTCGCCTCGACCTTCTCCGACCATGTCCGGAGCGGGAGGCAAATGGTTGGCCTCCACCGTTAAGGAGGAGCACATCACCAAGCTGCGCAGCGCCGGATACCTTTCCGGCGACATCGCGCATCGGCTGCCCGACGAGGGGCAGCTCATCCCCACCCCCGGGCCCCATGAGAGGGTTGTTTTCCTCCCCCATTTCCTCCGCGGACTGGGCTTTCCACTCCACCCATTCGTCCGGGGGCTCATGTTTTACTACGGCCTGGATTTCCACGATCTGGCGCCGAACTTCATCCTCAACATCTCGGCGTTTATCGTCGTGTGCGAGGCCTTCCTCTGCATCCGGCCCCACTTCGGCTTGTGGCTCAAGACCTTCAACGTCAAGCCGAAGGTTGTGAAAGGCACGCAAGCGGAATGCGGAGGCGCCATGTTGGGCAAGTTGCCCAACGTCCTTTGGCTCGAAGGGGCCTTCGTGGACTCTGTTAAGGGGTGGCAATCTGGGTGGTTCTACATCACCGAGCCGCGCGAACCCACGTGGGCGGCGGCCCCCGAGTTTAGATCTGGTATCCCCAAGCAGCTCACCTCCTGGAAAGAGAAGGGCTTGTTGTGGGGCAATCCGAAGGAGCTGACGGGACTCCGAGCCTCTATCCAGAAGCCGGTGAACAATCAGCTCAGGCTCGTCGACGTGGTCCAAGTCATGCTCATCCGCCGGATTCTCCCATGCTAAGAACGGGCATTCAATCTGTGGGAGTTCAATCCGAAACAGCACCGGGCGCTAAGCGGGCTCTTCGACACGATGTACGAAGGCGCCTGGAGGGTGCTGTTTAAGGGCGCCGAAGCCCCCGCATCCGCGATGGAAGATCGCAGATTTTGCTCGCAGCATCCAGCTGACGAGGTAAGTGATTCAACCCCTTTACGGGACACTTGTGGTAAATAGATTGATTCTAAGAGGGTTTCAATCTCTCTCTTCCTTTGGTAGGAATGGATGGAGAAGGCCGAGCAGCTCATCTGTCCGGCTCCCATGCCAGAAGACCCAGTGGACGCCCGTCTAGCGGGGCTGCTGGTTCCGGCACCGCACGTGGTGCCGGAGAAGAAGGCCAAGAAGGTGGCCACGAGGACTCGAAAGAGTTCCCGTAATCAGGTGTCCGATGACGAGGCGGAATCCTCCCCCGAAGATGAGGAGGAGGAAGAAGACTCTCTCCCAGAGGAGGGAGAGAAGAAGAGGAAGGCTTCCCCGATAGGGGAGGCCAAAGGGTCCAAGAGGGGAAGGACTATTCCCCCGGACAGCTCTGCCAACATCGACGTTGGCGAGGAGGAGTGGCCTTCAAGGGCCAGGCCTCCGGCGAGATCGTAAGTATCCGGATCCCTGATATGCAATTTCTTTTGTGTCACATAGTGTCCTACTAATGCCGCATACTGTCCGCAGTCCGGCCGATGATGATCCCCCCGCTTCATTGAGCGGGTCGTTGGCCCCGTCGGATGTGGATTCACTTCCGACTGCCTCTACCCCCTGCGCCGACGAGGACGCCGAGGTGGGATCCTAGAGAGGGACCCATCAGGAGGAGGCTCCAGAGGCGCCGCTAGGCAGCCTCCCGGACTTTGCTCCGGACTCTACATCGGAACCTGCAACGGTTCCAGAGTCCGGCAGGCGGCCCCTTCGAAAGAGGGGCAAGACTGTGATGCCGGCGGCCTCCGTCCTACCGGAGGCGCCGGACAACTTGCTGGAGGCTCTCAAAGGCGCTTCCATCGAGGAAGAACACCGCACTATCATGAGTGTGGTGATTCAGAAGGTTCAGCTCGCCAAGAGCGGGCTAACCGAAGCTTGCAGCAGCCTTCTAACAGGCTTTGAGGTAAGAAGTTATAATTATGTAATGTAATACCGCATAGACAGTAGCCCCTGATGCTCAGTTCGGTGTTCGGAAAGAAAAGCCGGACTGAGGATCTAAGAAGATATACGCAGGGTTGCTTAAAATATGTCAATATGGGTTTGCAGGCTGCGCTGCTGACCTCTGCCGCATTGACTGCGGAGGTCGGTGCGTTGAAGCAGGATCTCGAGCGGTCCGAGCAAGTGCTCGGCCATGCTAAGAAGCGGCCCGAGGACAAAGAAGGTGAGTAACACCACTTTGAATAGTTACCTTACAGAAAAGGATTTAGGTTGCAATAAAATTAACAAGGATAATATGAGTATTGCAGGGGCCACGAACGAGGTGGCAGCCCTGAAGGAGGCTGTGTCCGCGGCCGAACGCAGTGCAGCCGCGGAACGGGCAGAGCGGGAAAAGCAGGAGGCACAGGTGGCAGAAGTACGACAAGAGCTCCGGGCTCTCATGGAGAAGCATGAGAGCTTGGAGCGTGACTCCAAGACTCGAGAGTCCGAGCTTGCCTCGGCTCTCGAAAGTGCCAAGTCCGCCAAGGCCGAGGCCCGTAAGGCCCTTCAGGAGGTTGAAGATTTAAAGAAGATAGCGGCGGGTAAGGCATTTTTCATGCAAAGCAAGCATATTAATGTAAACTACCTGACACTTACCCGCATTCGGAGCTCTCCAGGGGCGTTTGCAGATCTGCCGCACAGTGTGTCTGATGCCGCCGCATTCTACCGTGGCGAGGAGGGGAGCTCAATGGAGAAGGTCTTCTGGTCTCAGTACGCTGAGGCCGGCCATCCGGTGCCCCCAAGCGACCAGTTGAAGCAGCTGGTCGAACTCCACAAGGTAGCTGAGGAGGCCATGAAGGGCCTTATAGTCCGGCTGTGGCCTGGACTGGCCATGCCTGGGAGCTACTTCGGCCTCGTGCGGCGGCTGGTGGATGCGTGCCCCTGGGTGGAGGTCATCAAGCGCTCCGCCTGTATTGAAGGTGCTCGTCGGGCCCTTGCCCGCACAAAGGTGCATTGGGGCAGGCTGGATGCGGAGAAGCTTCTCACTGACCCACCGCCACCGGGCAAGGAGTATCGCACGCTCGAAATGTATTATAAGACTGTCCTGAAGGGAGCCCGCGATATTGCGGATGAGTGCCCCAGAGATGTAATTTTTGATTAAACTTGCTATGTATTATCCTGTGCGCTGAAAACTTCGTTCATATGCGCCTTGAGCAACGCTTGTTTAATTTAAAATATTACCTTCTGTGCGGCCGTTTATAAAATCTGAGAGATGGCAAGTCGTTGGCTTCAGCCCCCGAGCCGCGAGTGCTGGGGTGTTCGGGATAAACTTGAGCACTCTTGTTCCCATTTTTGGGTCCATCTAGGGAGGCACTTCAACGCAACGAACAAGGCAACCGGACTTATAATGCTTGAACACTCTCACTTAGCCATAGAATTCTATAATTTTAAATTTCGGCGAAGCCCCTAGTATTCGGAAGACCGAATCCGGGGCGCTATCCACGCCTTCGTCGGACATTATCCGGAACTTCGCTCGAAGCGGCGTGAGTCTTTAAGGACCCGAAAAGACCTCTCGAACAGCGACCAGTCTCTCACCTTATCATGCCGGTCAATTTTAGCTTTCTCCACTGAGGCGCTCGCCCGACTCAACCGGGGCGCAATCGCGGTGGTTCTCCCAGTGCCACCTTAGCCGACAGAACGGAACGTAAGGCACCAAAACGTGGGAGCCGGGCAAACCCAACTATTGACCCAAGACATGATTCGGAGCCGATTCATATAATGCTATAAGTTCGGGGTGCCGCACTTATGAAAGTGTTCGGACTTATCACACCATAACGTGGGGAACATAAGCCCCTGGTGTATTAGGCCGTACCAAAATATACGGGTGCAAGATGTCATGTAATGAACATATATATATATAAAAAGTAATGTATTTGCAGTCAAAAAGTGTTGCATTATTTATTAAAGGAAATCTGCAATGAGTGCGGACTGATACAAATAGTGCTGTAAGCAAGGGATTTGGACTAATTAAACATGTCCGCCTCCAGGGGTGAGCTGCGGACTTGGTGTATATAATCGAATTTAATGCTCGTAATTGAGACCACCTGAGTGTTAGTCGCAGCCTTCTTTCCTCCCTGGCTGTTGCATCATGAGTTCGGCAGGTTCACCGCCGGACAGGGCCTCTGGTTAACGGAGTCCTGTGTATACAAAGAAGGAAAATGATAATAATAAAAAAGGGGGGCACACTTGCGAGCCCCTGGTGTGGTCGAGCCGCACTCTGGGTCCATTGTGATCGTGCCCCTTCCCCTGCGCCCATGGTATCTCCAAGGTGTAATGATGTACGCGGCGGGTTGTTCTTGCAATCATGTGAGGGCGGGGGTCAGGGCCGCATTGCTACGCGTGCTCTGATCGTGCCAGGTGGTCTTGGTTGGTATTGCTTCGGGCGCGTTTTGCTGTATCCGGCCGTTTAACGGCCGGACTCGAAAATTGCCTTAAAAGGCTGCTCTGTACTTCTGCCGCGAGATCCGCTGTATGTTCCTCCGTTCAGAGGGAGCGTTCCGTATTTCCGTTGACCGTGATGACTCCACGAGGGCCTGGCATCTTGAGCTTGAGGTATGCATAATGCGGCACCGCGTTGAACTTTGCAAACGCGGTTCGTCCGAGCAGAGCATGATAGCCGCTGCGAAATGGGACTATATCGAAGATTAACTCCTTGCTCCGGAAATTATCCGAGGATCCGAAGACCACTTCTAGTGTGACTGAGCCTGTACAATTGGCTTCCACACATGGTATGACACCTTTAAAGGTTGTCTTTGTAGGTTTAATCCTTGAAGGGTTTATGCCCATCTTGCGCACTGTATCCTGATAAAGCAGGTTCAGGCTACTGCCGCCGTCCATCAGGACTCTCGTGAGGTGAAATCCATCGACGATTGGGTCTAAAACCAATGCGGCGAATCCGCCATGGCGTATGCTGGTCGGATGGTCTCTTCGATCGAAAGTGATCGGACAAGAGGACCATGGATTGAACTTCGGGGCGACTGGCTCCATCACATAGACGTCCCTTAGTGCACGCTTCCGCTCCCTCTTGGGTATGTGGGTTGCATAAATCATGTTCACCGTCCATACTTGTGGGGGGAAACCCTTCTGTCCTCTATTGTTCGGCGGTCGGGTCTCTTCCTTGTCGTCGCTGTTTAGCCCCTTGTCATTGTTTTCGGCAATTAACTTGCCTGCCTGCTTGAACACCCAGCAATCTCTGTTGGTGTGATTAGCTGGCTTTTTAGGGGTGCCATGTATCTGGCATAAGCGGTCGAGTATTCGGTCCAAATTGGACGGACCCGGAGTGGTTCTTTTGAATGGCTTCTTCCGTTGACTGGGTTTAGAGCCTCGGAATCCGGCGTTTACTGCCGTATCCTCCTTGTCGTCGCCGTTAATGCGGCGTTTATTTTTACTTCGACGTGACCTGCCATTGTTGTCCTTAGTATCCGGACTGCCAGAATTTTTACTGAGGTTGTTGCTGCGAGCTAGCCAGCTATACTCTCCCGCGCAAAAGCGGGTCATTAATGTTGTGAGGGCTGCCATGGATTTCGGCTTTTCCTGTCCTAGGTGCCGGGCTAGCCACTCGTCGCGGATGTTATGTTTGAAGGCTGCAAGGGCCTCTGCATCCGGACAATCGACGATTTGGTTTTTCTTTGTCAAGAACCGTGTCCAGAATTGTCTGGCCGATTCGTCTGGCTGCTGAATTATGTGGCTGAGGTCATCGGCATCTGGTGGCCGCACATAGGTGCCCTGGAAGTTATCGAGGAATGCGGCTTCCAGGTCTTCCCAACACCCAATTGACTCTGCGGGCAAGCTGCTAAGCCAATGCCGAGCTGGTCCTTTAAGCTTGAGTGGGAGATACTTGATGGCATGGAGATCGTTGCCGCGGGCCATATGGATGTGAAGAAGATAATCTTCGATCCAAACCGCGGGGTCTGTTGTGCCATCGTAGGATTCGATGTTTACGGGTTTAAACCCTTCAGGAATTTGATGATCCATTACTTCGTCAGTGAAGCATAGCGGGTGTGCGGCGCCTCTGTATTGAGCAATATCACGACGCAGCTCGAGAGAGCGTTGTCTGCTGTGTTCGGCCCGGCCGGGGTTATTGTGTCCAGCGCGACGGTATTCGTCGCGGGTCGTGGGGCGCCCTTGTGATCCGTAGATGGATCTGGATTGCCTTGCTTTGTCCTCCAATACATCCCGCAAGTCTGACGCGTTCCCTTTTGGCTTCGTACTTTTGGAGCGATGCCGGGGTACAGTTTTGGTTGAGGGCCTGGATGCCTCTCTGTCACGACCACATGGTGGTCGGTCTGCCGTATCGTGCGCTGGTGATGAAGGTATGTACGCTTCCTCCTCTAGTCGGGGGAGCAACTTGCGTCTTGGGTAGCTTTTGGAGGGGCGTTCGAGTTTATACTCTTCGGCCGCGAGGACCTCGGTCCATCGATCGGCCAGCAGGTCTTGATCAGCTTGAAGCTGCTGCTGCTTTTTCTTTAGGCTATTTGCCGTGGCGATAAGCCGGCGTTTAAAACGCTCTTGTTCGACGGGATCCTCGGGCACGACGAATTCGTCGTCGTTGAGGCTTGCCTCGTCTTCAGAGGGAGGTATATAGTTGTAATCCTCGACCTCTTCGTCTGCCGCCCTCTCGTGAGGGCTTGCTTCTGCATCCTCCCGCGCTGAGTCTTGCTGGAGGGGATTATCTTTGGCACTTTCTGGGGTATTATTATCTCCAGTGCCGGAATCTCCATTCTTGCTGTGGCGGGATTTAGAGCGGCGCCGCTGATGCCGGCGTCTGGGCTGTTTCTTTAAAGAATCTGCCTCCGCTGCTTCTTCGCTGTCCCCGTCTTTTGGGGTGTCCACCATGTATATGTCATATGACGAGGTGGTCTTCCAGTGCCCTGTAGGCGCTGGTTCCTGTTCGTCTCCGGCATCGTCGTCCATAGCGTCGATGTCTTCGGAGTCGTAGTCTAGCATGTCAGTTAGATCGTCGACAGTGGCTACAAAGTGGGTGGTGGATGGGCTCTGAATTTCTTCGTCGTCCGTATCCCAACCATCCTGGCCGTAATCCAGTCAGGACTCTCCGGATAGCGAGAGATGCTTTAGCGAATTTAGGATGTCGCCAATGGGTGAATGTTGGAAGATGTCCGCGGCGGTGAATTCCATAACCGGCGCCCAATCAGATTCGATTGGCAGGGGCGTGGGAGGTCCGGAGTCCGGCACCTCGGAGTCACGAGCTTCGCGAGGGACAAGGGTAGTGTTCGGCTCCATCGTCGTGGAAGTTGAAGCCCCCGAGGCGGTGTCCAACCACCGGTCCTCGATCTGGGCGATCGGCTCCGAGCTAAGAGCCGGAGCGGACTCGTGTGCGGCTACCAAGGCACTGTTCGGCGGCAGAGCTAGATCATGCCCATCGTAACAGTGCGGCGCGCTTGGCTGCGGCTCGAGTCCGTCGAAGATCAAGTCTCCGCGGACGTCGGCCGTGAAGTTTAGGATTCCGAATCTGACCTGATGGCCAGGGGCGTAGCTTTCGATCTGCTCCAGATGGCCAAGCGAATTAGCCCGCAGTGCGAAGCCACCGAATACGAAGATCTGTCCGGGGAGAAAAGTCTCCCCCTGGACAGCGTTGTTGGTTGAAGATGCCATCGAGCCTATCGGTGACGACACAGAGGAACTCTCAATGAAAGCACCAATGTCGGTGTCAAAACCGACGGATCTCGGGTAGGGGGTCCCGAACTGTGCGTCTAGGCGGATGGTAACAGGAGACAAGGGACACGATGTTTTACCCAGGTTCGGGCCCTCTCGATGGAGGTAAAACCCTACGTCTTGCTTGATTAATATTGATGATATGGGTAGTACAAGAGTGGATCTACCACGAGATCAAGGAGGCTAAACCCTAAAGCTAGCCTATGGTATGATTGTTGTAATGTATCTTGTCCTACGGACTAAAGCCCTCCGGTTTATATAGACACTGGAGAAGGCTAGGGTTACACAGAGTCGGTTACAATGGTAGGAGATCTACATATCTGTATCGCCAAGCTTGCCTTCCACGCCAAGGAAAGTCCCATCCGGACACGGGACGGAGTCTTCAATCTTGTATCTTCGTAATCTTGGAGTCCGGCGGACGACAATAGTCCGGCTGTCCGGACACCCCCTAGTCCAGGACTCCCTCAACCGTCGTCAAGCTTCACCCCGTGCAGCAAGGTACCAGCAGGCGCTGCGGTGGTATCACTGCTGCAACATCCGCTCCAAGACCCTTGAGGTGGGTGACCTCGTCCTGAGGTGGGTGCTCTCCAGGGAGGGGCTTTACAAGCTCTCACCCATGTGGGAGGGCCCATTTAGGATCGCCCGTGTTTCCAGGCCTGGTGTCGCGTGCCTGGAAACACAGGACGGGGTCCCTGTCGATGTCAAAACCGGCCGATCTCGGGTAGGGGGTCCCTGACTATGCGTCTGAGGATTGAAGGTAACAAGGGACACAGGGAACACGATGTTTACCCAGGTTCGGGTCCTCTTAATGGAGGTAAAACCCTACGTCCTGCTTGATTGTATTTGATGAATATAGGGGTTACAAGAGTCGTTCTACCTCGAGATCGTAATGGCTTAACCCTAGATGTCCAACCTATATGAATTCTGATAGCCTCTACGGACTAAACCCTCTGGTTTATATAGACACCGGAGGGGCCTAGGGTTGTTCAGAGTTGGTTTACAGAAGAAGCAAATTATACATCCGGACGCTAATCTTGCCATCCACGCAGAGGAGAGTCCCATATGGACACGGGGGAAGGTCTTCTACCTTGTATCTTCACAGCCCATCAGTCCGGCCCATATTACGTAGCCCAGACACCCGAGGACCCCCTAATCCAAGACTCCCTCAGTAGCCCCTGAACTGGTCTTCAATGACGATATGTTCGGCACATAGATTGTCTTCGGCATTGCAAGGCGGGTTCCTCCTTTGAATATATCAAAGCAATCTTTCGAATAAAAGAACTGTATCTAGCTCTGCACGACAGTCACAACCATCAACCACGAAGGCAAAATATCTAATCAAAATAATGTCTATCAACTGACAACTTTTCGGCGAAACATCACGTCTGGCCTCTTTAACATTTTGAACCATTTTTTGCCTCCCACTTCGCGTTTCGAGGCATGGCCTCTACTGACACATCATGTCAAAACAGAGACCCTGTCTGCTTATCACGGGATCCTCGTCAATACGGGTTTGGGTAATCCAACCGTGCCATTCGCACGACCCCTTTGGAACAGGTGAGTTTTAAGGCTCAAGGTGGGGGAGGGGGGCGCTTGATATTCACTGCCTATATAAGTGGATAAAGATCCCTCTTTTCCTCCCCACGCCTTCTTCCTTCTCCTGCTTTCCATCCTCAAGCTCCAGCGCCCAAGCTTCAATCTTTCCCACTGCCACCAGCCTCACCAGCCATGTCTGGATCCGGCTCGAAGGGCAAGTGGGAGGCCTCCTCCGTCATGGAGAAGGGCATCAAGGAGCTCTAGGAGGCAGGGTACCTGTCCGTGGACACCGCACACAGGCCCCCTGCCAAGAAGCAGGTTATCCCAACCCCGGAGCCTGGCGAAAGGGTTGTGTTCATCCCTCACTTCCTCCGCGGACTAGGGTTTCCCCTCCACCCCTTTGTCCGTGGTCTCATGTTCTAGTACAGGCTAGACTTCCATGATCTAGCCCCAAATTCTATCCTCAACATCTCGGCGTTTATCGTCGTGTGCGAGGCGCTACTCCGCATCTCCCCACACTTCGGCCTATGGCTAAAAGTCTTCAACGTGAAGCCGAAGGTGGTCTACGGGCAGCATGTAGACTGCGGCGGCGCCATGGTGAGCAAGCTCCCCAACACCACTTGGCCTAAAGGGGCCTTTGTGGAGACCGTCAAGGTCTGGCAACAGGAGTGGTTCTACATCACCGAACCCCGCGGCGCCAGATGGGCGGCCACTCCTGTGTTTAGATCTGGACCCCCTATGCGGCTTGCATAGTGGACCAACAAGGGTCTGGACTGGGGGTGGACTGCGGAAGTGCTGATGCCGCAAAAGTGCATATAAACATGATAAATAAGAACACCAGTCTCACTGACGTGATTTATGTGATGCTCTTCCACCGGATCCTTCATTGCCAACTCCGGCCTCTCCATATGTGGGAGTTCAGTCCTGAAGGTCCCCGGACACTGCAGCGCTTCTTCGGCACAACAAATGAAGAGATCTGGAAGCTTCTTTTCAAGGCCCAGAAGATGTGGCTGAAGAAGACCGACGACATCGGCCTTAACAGCGAGAATCCGACCACTCCGGTAAGTGTATTATTCCCCAAACATACCTTTGTTCCATGAATCCTTAGGCCTAATGAATTCTTCGTCCCTCTCATAGGGCTGGATAGCGAAGGCGGACCGGATCAAGTGTCCGGCTCCGCTGCCTGAAGATCTGGCCCTTCCCTAGCTAACGAAGATGCTAGTCCTGGTGCCCTATTAGGCACCGGAGAAGAAGGCCAAGAAGAAGGGCAAGGAGGCCAAGGACGCCCCCCTGCCGTAAGGGTACTTCGGACGCGGTGTCCGGAGAGACCGAAGTCCCCTCCTCCCACGAGGGAGATGAAGACGAAGAGGATGAGGAGGCGGAAAGTGACTCTCCCCTCAAGGGGAGGAACAAGAAAAGGGCAGCCTCCATAGACCCGGAGGAGGGGGTGTCCAAGAGGGGGAATATAACCCTCTCAGATGGTTTAGATTTAGATGCCGAACACATCCCCGAGAGGTTCCCCAAGACGAAGCCCCTGGACGAATCGTAAGTACCGAAGGTTTCATTACGAGTGTTCGATCCTTTATGCTTTTAATATAACATATCATGTTATGTGAATTTCAGCCCTGCTCGCGAACTCCCCAACCCTTCATTATCTGAGGGGAGTTCTCTGCCACTTGAGATGCCAAAGAGCGAGACGCCTCCGCGAGATACTCCGCCTACCGCCGCGGATGACACCGAGGTGTTGTCCCGAAGGACCTCTCCAGGCCGCGGAGGGGTGAGCGAGGCTACCATGACGGCACCTGAGGGTGAGGCCTCGGCTGCCGAGAACATGGGGGATGCAACCCCCATGGAGACCGACGGCAGGGGCCCTGACCAGTCCGGCCCCCAGCCAAACACTATTCTGGAGACCCATGCGGCTCCGGAATCGAGCGAGCAACCCCCTTCGAAGGAGGGGGGAGCGTCGGCTCCGATGGCGACCTCCACCAATCCGGAGGTGCCGAATACTCTGGTGGAGGCACTACAACGTGCTGCCATCGTGGAGGAGCACCGCACCCTGATGGGTGTGGTGGTTGAGAAGGTTCAGTCCGCAAAGAGCGGGCTGAACGAAGCCTTCACCAGCCTGCTAACAGGCTTCGAGGTATGCGACGTAATACTCTTAGACGCTTTTCATATGAAGGAAATATGCCTGTATATAGATAGTAGCCCCTGAGACTCTGTTCGGTTTTGAGAAAGGCCAAACAGAGGATCGAGTAGTAATCGCAGGAGGTGACGTACTTGTCTATTGGATGACAGGCTTCCCTGTTGGCGGCGACCGCCCAGGCCGCTGAAGTATCCAAACTCAATCGGAAGCTGAAGCTAGCTGATGATGAGATCGACCGCATTAACAAGCAGTTCGATGGGGTGCAAGGTATGTTTAAGAGAGCTCTTATATGCCTGAAGTGATATGCAAATTTAGAGTTAAACTCAAGCACTGCTATGATTTTGATTGCAGGTAGCGCGGCCGAGGTTGAGACCCTCAAGAGCGCCCTTGCCCAAGCCAAGGAGGAGGCGAAAACGAGCAAAGCGGCCGCGGATTTAAAGACCGAACATGTCACCTGCCGCCAGCATGAAGAGAGGGTGGCCGAAGTGGAGCAGGAGCTAAAAGACGCCATCAATAAATGCGAGACTTTGGAGGAGAAGACTTCGGCCCAAGCGACCGAACTTGCCAAAGCCCTCAATGAGGCCAAGGAGGCGCGGACCGAGTCTCGGGCGGCTCGGGAGGAGATCTGGTAGGCCGGACAGATAGCGGCCGGTAAGCCATTTCTTTTGCAGAGTGTATTTGGCAGAACTTTGGAGTTCTCCAGATGCCTTTGCGGATCTTCCAAAGAGTGCTGCCGACGCCACGTAGTTCTTCCGGGCCCAGGAGGGGAACACGACGGAGAAGCTCTTCTGGTCACAGTACCTAGCGCCGGATTGTCCGGCGCTATTAAACAACCAGATGATGCAGCTGGCGGAGCTGCATAGGATGTACGGCTTGCCCATGGTTCAGCTGTGGCCAACCGAACCCATTCCTAGCAGCTACTTCGGCCTGGTGAAACTAGTCGCCGATGCACTGCCCCGAGTCGAAGTTTTAAAGTGCTCAACATGCATAGAGGGTGCACGGATGGCCTTTGCCCGTGTCAAGATGCACTGGGCGAAGATGAAGGCCACCGTCATGGCGACTGAGGGCCACCCGAAGGCAAGGACCACTGCAAGCCGGGGCGATATTTTGATGATGTCCTGGAAGGTTGCCGAATAGTAGAGGGCCAATGCTCAAAGGATATCATGTTTGAGTGAATTTATCCTAGTTGTCCAGACTTTGTTTGATGATCCAAGGATTTGTAATATATTTATGCCTATATCTGAAATTATTTTCCTCCTGTGCGACCGTTTTTAATTCTTGAAGAATGCCAATCCTCGGCTTCAGCCCCCACATAGATATTACGGGGGTGTTCGGGGTAGTGCACGATCACACTTGACCCAACGTCTTGGTCCGTAAAGGAGGTGTCTGCGCGGTGAACCAGGCAATCAAACTATGATGCTTTACTACTTTCACTTAGCCATAGAAGTTTGACGGTGGGGCTAAGTACTAGCCCCTGGTGCATATGCCGCCATCCGAACTGGGATGCCTTAGGCGCGTGTCCAAACGAAGGCCAGCCCTTCCTATAATACGGAAGAAATCGCAAGAGATTTATAGCAAGTCGCTGAATCGCCGACCAGCTCTCACCATATCATGACAGTCAGTTTTCGGCTTTCTCCACTGAGGTGTTTGACCGGACGAACCAGAAACACAATCGCAGTAGTTCTCCCTTTACTACCCTAGCCGAACAAGCGGAACGTAAGGTAGTATCACAGGAGCCGGGCAACCCAACTATTGACCAAAGACATGATTCGGAGCTGATGCATATAATGCAATAATTGGGACACCGAAGTATACTCTAGAAGTGTTCGAACTTTTTGGAAATATGTATGGCCGAATAGATCCCCTGGCATTTAAGCCGTACCAAAGTATATATGGCAATCTAACGACAAAGAAGGAATACATATTTTATGAAATAAACCAATACCAAACAGGGGTTGGTGAAAAACTGTTTCCATTATAATCTAATTGATACGTCAAAACGTGCTATTACAGATGATGCCATAAAGATCAAGGCTATTTTACATGCCAAGAGTTTGTACACAAGGGGAAGCTGTATACAGGGACGAACGAAGAAAAGGTATTCTTGAAGATTCCCTTGACGCCCTGCCGCATGTCTGCGCCACTATTGCCTTGGTGCCGAATCCTTTGAGATAAAAAATCGACGATCATATGTATAGAAGGGGCCTGTGAAGGAGCCCTTGTGCGGTCGTCAGGTGATCAGGTTTTATCAAACCTATAATAAGAGGGGGGAAAGAAAGAAAAATGAAGGGGTTGAGGTCAAAATAGGGTTAAACCGCGCCATAGACCCTGCCCGCATTGTGCCTCCATCGTTAGCCAAGGTAGTGTGTAGTTATGCACACGCGGTACATATGTCACGGTTAGATGGGGCGAGTGACGGAGGTGGAACTGCTAGTCCAGCTCTGAATTCACCGAGATGTTGTTCTGTAGGGTAGGCCAGACTTGTTTGACTGTGTCCGGGGGCTTGATGGCCGATGAAGTGTTCGGCTTGATGAGGCTGCTCTATACCTCAGCCGCAAGGGCCGCGGTATGCTCCTTAGTACAGAGGGAGCGGTCCATGTTTCCATTTACTGCGATAACTCTGCACGGTCCGGGCATCTTGAGCTTTAAGTAAGCATAGTGCGGGACTACATTGAAGCGGGCGAAGGCAGTTCATCCGAGCAGTGTGTGATAACCACTGCGAAAGGGGGCAATGTCAAAGGTCAAGTCTTCGCTTCGGAAGTTATCCGGTGAACCGGAGACTACTTCCAATGTTAAGGAACCCGTGTAGCGGGCCTCTACGCCGGGTATCACTCCTTTAAAGGTGGTGTTACTAGGCTTGATTCTTGATGGGTCAATACCCATTTTGCAGCTAGTGTCTTGATAAATCAAGTTAAGACTACTGCCGCTGTCCATAAGGACTCGAGTGAGATGGAATCCATCGATGATTGGATCAAGGACCAGGCGGCCGAACCTTCATGACGAATACTGTCTGGGTGGTCCCTATGATCGCAGGTGATCGAACAAGCCAACCAAGGATTGAATTTTGGGGCGACCGGCTCTACGGCGTAGACGTCCCTTAGCGCACGTTTGCACTCCCTCTTAGGGATATGAGTGACGTATATCATATTCACTGTTTTTACCTCGGGGGAAAATTTCTTCTGCCCCCTTGTGTTCGGTGGGCGGGGCTGATCATCATCTTCGCTTGGCGGCCCTTTCCCCTTATGTTCGGTATTTAACTTACCGGCCTGCTTGAAGACCCAACAGTTTCTGTTGGAATGATTTGCAGGCTTGTCGGTGGTACAATGAATCTGGCAAGGCCGATTGAGTATTTTGTCTAAATTGGATGGGCCGTCCCTGTTCCCTTTGAATGGCTTCTTCCACTGACCGGGTTTAGAGCCGCTGTGTCGGGGGTTGGGTGCTACATATGCCAAAGGATGGCTTATCATGGTGGGAGCGAGTAGAACGTCGCTGGTGCCTGGAAGCGAGATGAGGCGTAGACACGTACGCCGGCACACTTTACCCAGGTTCGAGGCTCTCCTAGGAGATAACACCCCTAGTCCTGCTCTGCGGGGTCTCCGCATGATCACTAAGGCACTAGTGAATACAATCGTGCTCCTTGAGCTGTATGCTAGAGGTAGAAGAAGGCAAGGCTTGCTCTTTCCTCCCTCTATGTGTGAGTCTAGTTCTAACAGGTTGGGAACCCTTCGCATGGGTGCCCTGGGGGGTTTATATAGGCCTACCCCCAGGGGTACAATGGTAATCAGACTGGGTGTAGGACCCAGCCGTCAGCGAATCTGGTCACCGGCTTCTCCGCCGGCTGCTGGGGCCCGCCTGGTGGGCCCCACCGACTGGTCTGGTATGGAGCCGACAGGCCGCCTCCGCCGCTTGTAGGTCTGGTCAGCGGTTGATTATTGTAGCCGCAATGTTAATGATGCATGCTTGGTCTGGGGAGTGTGGCTATAGTTCCACCGCCTGGTGGGAGATCACTATAGCCACACCATGTCTCATCTGGTTAATGGCGAGCGGACCCCGAGGGTGGAGAGGGACGCCTGCTAGAGGCTGGCCTCTCTCAGGTCTGACTGGTCAGGCTCCCGCCGTCTTCCGGGCTCTCGTTGCCTGGTAGGGCGGGCTCGCCTGCAGGCCGTACCGACAGGCCATCGTGGGAACAGGGCTCCGCCTATCAGGAGTGACGTCAAGGGCGGAGTGGCAATAGTGCCGTGCCGTGCGGAGATCTCCGCCGGTACGGGGCATTGTGGCCGCGCCTTGTCCTGGATACGGGGGAGATGGGCTACACTGTAGCTACATCTTGTCTTGTCCTCTTAATGGGGGTGCAGACTTTGAGGGCGCCATGGCCGCCTGCTAGGAGCCGGCCTCTTTGGAGGCCGCCTGCTGGGAGTCGGCTCGTCTTTGTGCCGTATTCTGGAGCTTGGCCGCCTTCCGGCAGCCGACCACTTGAGCCAGCTAGCCACCAGGAGGCGGCTCTTCATTCTGGATGTTTGTGGGGCGTAGTCGGCCCAATGTCTGGAAAGGTTCAGGGACTCGGGTTAGGCTACCCGTGTCCCATTACTCTGACAGTAGTCCCCAAAGCTGGTGAGGCGTCGTGGCTGATAAGTCGAGAAGCCTCAGCAGTTTCCTTCTCCGAGTGCTCTTATTGAATTTCTTGTCCGACTCCCGGCGTGCCGCCTGTCGGGAGTCGGACGCGACCAGCGGCTTCGTGTGATGATTTCAAAACGCCAAGGCGGGAACCAGGTGGAGTGCTTGCTAAGCCTCTAGGCCTGCTGCCCGCTGCAAGTACGCCACGCGGCGCCAGCTAGCCAGGCCAGCCTACCCGCCCATGCTAATGATGGGACGTGACAGCAGGCCAGACCTGCCACTACCAGGCCTCGGTGCGCAGGCGGATCCACTGCAGCCGAGGCGAGCGGTTGCGATTCCGAGGGGAGTTACTACGCAGTAACTTGCGAAATAAACGCAGGGTCGTGGGCGCAATTAATCCCACAATCCCACGCCCCGCCCCCCTCGGCTTCGTAGCTTGGGGGCTATAAGTAGGGGGAGGAAGGGGAGCGGTGGAGCACGCGCGCCCTTCTCCCCCCATTTTCATCTTCTTCCTCCCTTGCTGCTGCCGCACCTCCACGCTCCGCCGAGGCACCGTCGCAGCTCATCGCCGTCAGGCTCTTTCACCCCAAGCTTCTCGCTCGATCCTGCTCGGTCTCCATGATGCGCGAGAAGAGAGGGGACTGGGATGGCTCGCTCGTGATCGACGACCATCTCTCCTTCCTCCGCGCCACATGGCGGTTGCTAGACGAGGGTTTTGTCCAGGTGCGCGTGCCACGGAAGGTGGAGATCTCACCGGCGCCGCAAGGAGGTGAGCGGGTCATCTTCCTTCGCATTTCCTCCGCGTCTTCAGCCTGCCGGCGAGCGGATTTTTCCGCTCCTTCATGGAATTCTACCATCTTCAGCCGCACCACTTGATGCCCAACACCGTGACGCTGATGTCCGCCTTCGTCACGGTGTGCGAGGGCTACCTCGACATCCTCCCCACCATCGAGTTGTGGGGGGCCTTCTTCTACACCAAACTGGGCACCTCCTCCAAGGAGAAGGCGGGCCAGTGTGGTGCCTTTGTCGCGGTGTGCCGGCCGTCGCCGAAGAACGTCTTCCCCGCCATCAAGCTATCACAGTCGATGAAACTGTGGCAGAAATCATATTTCTATGTGGAGAATGTCGACCCGACAATCAACTTCATCAACTTGCCGCCCTACGAAGCCGCCCCCCCGGCTGAGCCTCGAGCCAATTGGGGCTACAAGCCGAAGCCCATATTGGCCGACACCGCTGCCGCCATCAACCGGCTCCGGGTGCTGACGGAGGCGGAGGACCTCGTGGCATCGGACCTGCCGGTCGCCTTTGTCGAGCGCTGGGTTCTCCCGCTCCAAGGCCGGCCTCATCAGATCTGTCGGATGAGTGGGCACCGCAACCCGTGCCGATGTGCACGAGAGACATGCCGACTGGCGAGGTGGCCCGGATGGTGAACGAGATCGCCAACCTCAAGCTGTTGGAGGGATCGTGGCGGTTCGGCAAGCGGCCATACTCCCGCACCAACCCGCTGCCTATTGTAAGTTTTTCTACTCTTTCTTTTTAGTACTTGTCTTGGTCTTGATCTTGGTCTTGAACAGTCAATCTTTGGGACGCAGATATACATGTCTCCGGCGACGTCCGCCATCGTGGGGCCGGGTGGAGACTACCAGCCAGACCGGGAGGCGAGCGACGTGGACGACCCCGACTTGGGGGCGGCTGCCTTGGAGGACGACACTATAGGCAGCGGTGACAGAGAAGGCGGCTTCGAAGAAGGGGGCGGCATCGAGACTTGGCCTGACGATGACGATGAGGAAGACGAGCCGCGCCCTGCGCGAGGCACCGGCAAGGCGGACGCGGGCCCCTCCACCGAGCCGACTGCTCGAGGCGGCACGCGTAAGCGTAAACAGGGCGTCGTCTTGTTTGGTAGCGTGCCAAAGAAGGCCAAGAACCCGACCACTGCGACCAGGCGAAAAGAGGCTGCCGCGAAGGCGGCCAAGTTTCAGAAGCTCCTGAAGGCGCCTCCCATGGTGTCGGCGTAAGTATCTTTTCCTGTGCTTTTCCTTTCTTGCTGATTCTGTCTAAGCTTTCTTGCTTTATTTTCCTTGACTTAGGGCCCTCTCTTGAGAAGTCAGCCACCACCTCCATCATTGGGTCGGCGGAGACCTCCACCACCACCCGGCGAATCGATTCGGCCGCCGACCTCCGGGAGTCGCAGGAGCGAAATGCACGGGAGGCACGCGAGGATCAGGAAGCCGCCCACTTAGAGAAGGCAGAGGCGGGCAAGGCAGAGGCCGCCGCGCTGAAGAAGATGGCGGAGGCCGAGGCTGATGCCACAGTGAAGAAGCGGCTTGAAGAAGCCGCGCACCGCCATGAGCTGCTATTCGTTGTTCCTTTGAACTCTGCGCCGCCTCCATCAGAGTTCACGGCGCCGACTGGGGGAGCCGGCGACGGGCACCCGAACATGGAGCGGGAGAGCGGCGACGTCGCCATGCCGGACGTGGTCGTGCCACCACCACCGCCATCTGGAGGGGTGCGAGACAAGCAGCCGGCCGGCCCGCCGGCGCCACCAGCCGAAAACGAGGTGGTGAAGGGCCCAACTCTTGAGGCCCTCACACCAACGCACCGTCGCCTTGTGAAGGCAGCCTCAGCGCCACGGCCGCTGGAAGCCGGCGCCGCGAGCTCGTCAGTCCCAGATGCTGAAGCGACCAGCGCCGTGCCGGCTGACTGGGTGCGGAGAGGCGGGACAGGAGCCTTAAGCAAGGCGGTCCTAGACATCCAGGCCAAGCTTCGAGCTGAGGCCGACGCTCTCAAGCTGTGCAACCAGGCATTCTTGGACTCGTGAGCGGTCATCCGGGTATGCCTTTTATTTCTTCCTCTTTGACTCTTGTACTTTTCTGTGGGGGCACGCCAGCGCACCCACTGGGTGTAGCCCCCAAGTTTCGGGCCGGCTGCTGAGTAGGCGGCTCGGAACTTTTAATTGACAAGCTCCGAGTGCTACCTTTATCTAGCATCTTCTTTATAGGACTATCATAACCTTCGCGTGGCCACTTTCAACTCCAATGTCCAGGAGCTGGACCAACAGACCGCTGACTTGTCGGAAAGCCGGAGTAAGTCTTCGTTTTCTTTTCCTGCGGGGGCGCGCTAGCGCACCCGCGGGCTGTAGTCCCCGAGATTCGGGCCGACTGCTGAGCAGTCAGGCCGGATCTCTCCGGCAACTGCATTGCCCCTTTGATGATCGTTGGTAACTTCTTTCTCTATGGGGGCGCGACAGCACACCCACGGGCTGTAGTCCCCAAGATTCGGGCCGACTGCTGAGTTGTCGGGCCGGATCTCCCCGGCAACTGTACTTCTTCCTTGTTGATTGCTGATGTCTTTTTCTTCCTCTACTTTTGCAGAGGCCAACGCCGTCCTGCAGCAGCAGCTGGGTGAGGCCATCACCGCGTTACGTGCCAAGGAGGCAGAGTGCAGCAAGCTGGCCGAGGAGCGTGACTGGCTGGTCATGCAACTAGCGGAGCTTCTCCAGAAGGCTTAGAAGGAGGCGGAGGTGAAAGAGTCCAATCTCCTTTCTGAGTTCAAGACTGAACGCTCCGTCTGGGCCGACAAAGAGACGCTGCTGACTGCCGGCTTTCATAGGATTGAAGACATGGTTGATGGTAAGCTTCTTCTTTTTTCTTTGTTCGAGCCACCGGCTGCTAACCAGGCTGGCTTCTAGCTTCTGACTCCTGTCTTACTTGCTTTCTGCTTGTGCAGACTTCTTCCCTGGCCACTCTGGCGCCGCCAACCAGGCTATTGAGGCTTATCGCGAGGAACAGAGGGCGGAGGGCGTGCAGATCGCTGCCGATGCCCGCCGGACCCTTAGCGAGCAGCTTCTCAGCATCCAGGCCCGCCTTCGGCCGGCTCATCGGATGCTGTGTCGTCTTCAGCCTGTCGGGGCCCAGGAGATCTCCGCCCTCTGGCCAGACATGCCAGCTCCGCGCACTCCCAGTCGGGCTACCGACTGGATGGAGGTAGCGGCCGGCCGTCTGGAGGCTTGGAAGGGTTCCTCGGCCCGGGCTGGAGCGCTCCGGGCCTTGGAGTTTGTCAAGGCGTGGTACCCTAGGCTAAATTTAGCCCAGTTGACAACGTTTTGGCATGAGGCCCAGGAGGAGCTGGTGGCGGTGGAGCGTGACCTTGTCAAACGGGCGGCGGCGATCGCCGAGTACACCAACACCAGCATCTTCATCCCTGAGCTGGCTGAGAATGGTGCCGAGGCGCCACCGGAGTGGTTTGGGCTGAACCCGGAGGATGGCGAGGATTCGGCCGAGGTGATCGACTCCAGCGACAAGGGAGAAGACGAGGAGGACGAGGAGATCGGAGAGGATGTGCCAGAGGTCGGAGCAGACGGCCAGCCTCAGCTTGACCGGCCTCGAGCAACGAGCCGTGCTCGAGCGCGCCGACTACTGCTGGAGGCAACCAAGCAGAGACTGATCGGCCGTCCACTCCACCAACCGGCACCACCGACTAAGCCAACCAGCCGGCCCCCTCAGCTGCTCCCTAGGCTGCCATCTTATCTTTACATTTCCTGCTTTACCAGTCTAGACAAACTTTGTTAAATTTGTATAATTCCACCCGCGGGGTGTATTTCAAACTCTGTTGAATGCTGGACAAGGGCCTTTTGATATGTAAATATTTTTGCCGAGTTCTGGCTTTCCTTGCTTTCTGCTCCTTGGCTTTTTTCCTTTGCCGCCCTCCCTTGGTTGCCGCCTTGCCAGCCAAATAGCCGCTCTGCGGACTGTGGCTGGGTCAAGTATTTGGCCACTTTCGGGAGGACAAGTACTTAGCCGACTAGAGCATTAGCAAGTTAAGTAGAAGTCAGCCGGCCGGCTGCTCAGCAGCTGGTCGGTGAGGCGGGAAGCCGGCTTGAACTATGTACATGCTTTTTGGTGCTTAGCCATTTTTCATGTGGGCACCCTTTTCTGCATTTAACCCTTGCCTACCGGACAGTAGCTCTGCGAGCTGCGGCCTTGGCAGGAGAAGGTTTAAGTGCCGACACACTACTTGTCCAGCTGCAGGAAGCATTACATAGTGCAAGGCGGCGAGCCCCCAGGCCGACTGATCGAACCCAGTGCCAGGCGGAAAAAAATGAAATAACACATTCATAGGCATAATACTTATCATATAGATAAAAAGGGTAGTCCCCGAGCTCTTCTCGGGGGATCCGGAGTCTTCGTACTTTGCTGCGTTGATGAAGTCCCTGCACCAACTGCTGCAGTCCCCGGGCCGGGTTCTGAAGTCCCCGGGCCAGGTGCGACTACTGCAGTCCCCGGGCCGCCTGCCGAAGTCCCCGCGCCGCCTGCCGAAGTCCCCGCGCCGGCTTCTGGGGTCCTCAAGTCGGTTCCGACTGCTTTAGGAGGAGCCGACACGAAGATGGAGTCTGATTCTGGTGATGGCTTGACAGACGGCACATCTTCTGATAGTGGGTGTAGTTCTACTTGGAGGTGGACAACACTTCACTCAGGTAATACACCGGCCTCTGGACTGGTAGTGCTTTGCCTTCTTCTTTGCGTTCCACAACTATGACTGTGCTGACCACCCGGCTGGTGGCGGTGCTGTAGAGAAGCATGGGCTCCTTAGCAGTCGGAGCCGCCAGGACAGGCGGAGTGGTCAACGTCTTCTTGAGCTAGAGAAAAGCTTCATCCGCCTTGTCGTTCCACTAAAAAAAGTGGTCTTCTTCATGAATTGGTACAAGGGAAGAGCCTTTTCACCCAGCCGACTGATGAAACGACTGATGCATGCCAAGCAGCCGGTGAACTTTTGCACGTCTAGCAGTCGGGTGGGTACCTCCATCCTCTTGATGGCCTTGATCTTCACAGGGTTGCACTCAATGCCGCGCTCTGGGACCAGGAAGCCAAGAAGCTGGCCGGTTGGTACTCCAAAGACACATTTCTCCGGGTTGAGCTTGATTTGAAAACGGCGCAAATTTTCAAAGGTTTCCTTAAGGTCTTTAAGCAGGGTGCCTGGCTTCTCCGTCTTCACCACAATGTCATCCAGATAGACGTGGGCGTTCTTGCCGAGTTACTTGAGGAGACATTTCTGCATACAACGCTGAAACGTGGCGCCGACATTCCTCTAGCCGAACGTCATGGTCAGGTAGCAGAAGGCTCCGAATGGTGTGATGAAGGCAGTTTTCAACCTGTCGGTCGGGTTCAGCTTGATCTGATGATACCCTGAGTATGCATCCAAAAAACTCAACAGCTGCATCCGGCAGTGGAGTCTATCACTTGGTAAATTCTTGGCAAAGCAAATGGATCTTTGGGGCAGGCTTTATTGAGGCTGGTATAATCGATACACATGCGCCACTACTTATTCTTCTTCGGTACAAGGATTGGGTTGGCTAACCACTCTGGAAAGAATACTTCCATAATGAAGCCGGCTGCTAGAAGCCGGGCTATCTCTTCTCCAACAACTCTTTTGTTTTCTTTTGATAGGCGGCGCAAGGGCTGCCTGACTAGCTTGGCATCAGGTCGGACATGTAGCTTGTGCTCGGCGAAATCCATCGGAACACCCGGAATGTCTTTGGGAGACCATGCAAAGATGTCCCGATTCTCACGGAGGAAATCGACAAGCTCGCTTTCCTATTTGCTGTCAAGGTTTGCACCTATGACAGCATGCCTCTCCGGGTGCTTCGGGTTCAAGGGTATCTTTTTCATTTCTTTTGCCGGCTTGAACGAGCCCTCAGCCTCCCACTCCTTGGGGTTTGGTGACATTTCCGGCTGCTTGCCAGCCATTGCCACAACCCGGTCAAGGAGCCGTTTCTCGGCTATGATCCCAAGAACCTCGTCGCCGTCATCGTCTTTGGGGTAGCATCCAACACGACGGCCATCTTCTCCGAACACCTTCACATAGAGGGTCACGTCGCCGTCAAATTTGAAGTGGAGAGTGCACGCCGGCCTAGGCCACGTGCGTGGGCAAACGTTTGCAAGCCGCGGCCCAAGGCCACATTCCCGGCAACGGAGATCTCCACTGCAACCCAGGAGGCCCTGCTGCAGCAGTCGTCCGCCTGCAGCCAGAGCCCGCCAGGGCCAGCGGTCAGCAATTCGCCGGCGTAGAAGCGAGGGAGCTGGAGCCAGTTCCCGGCCGGGTTGTTCGACCACACAACAAACTCCGGCAACACCTCTGCTGAGTGGAAGCGCGGCCGGGGAGGCCGCGCAGCCACGACGCGCCTGCCTTCACCAACTGGGCTGCCCCAATGCGGGCGGCCCCCGCCAAGTGAAGGGCCGCCACCGCAACCACGAGTAGCAGCGACGGGAGTCGCGGGATGCTTGTGGGGACGACCACGACCGTGCTTGGGCGGAGGAGAGCCGGGCCCTTCCCGGTGAGACTTCTCCTTTTTCGCGGCTGAGAACCTCTTCGCGGGCGCCATGGGACACCGCAAGCAACCAGAGCAAGGAAGAAGAAGAAGAAGCGGGAAAAGCAAGAAGCAATGGACAAAGGGGGCTTCCGCCCCTCCCCATTTATGGCCCAAGGGATACCAACCGCAGGCCTCCACAATCACAGGTAATGATGACTCTTTTTGCATGCAGCAGGGACTCGTCAAATCAAGCAGTTGCCGAGGCAGCATGGGGAAGCGGAGGCGCCCACGTCCAATCAACCGCCACGCGGCGACCAAGGCCGCAGGCTGTTGGGGCCCGCGGCGCTCCGCACTTGCCCTTTGGCTTCGCTGCTAAGCCAAGTCCGAGCGTGCCTTGGGCCCGGAGGCTACTGTCGGCGTTCTGGGAATGGGGGTCCCCAGACTTGCGTGCCTGCGGCCTACGGCGTGGCTCGAGCAAGGGCCCAGCACGGCACGTCTTCATCAACCCAGGTTCAAGACCCTCGCGAGGGGCCAAGCCTCGCGGGGCAGACGACACAAGGCTTCCTTTGGGGCGGCCTCACCAGGCCGGCTCGCGAGGAGGCGGAGAGATGAAGGCACGAAGTACCTCGCGAGGTGCTCGTGACGCAAGCCATGACGATCAAGACCAGGCGGGCGCCAGCCTGCGCAGTGTCCTAGTTTCCTCTTTGGTGCAAAGGGGGCAAGCGCAGGCGCGGAGTAGGCATCAAGCAAAGGTTTCCATATCGGTGCAATGAGACCAAGACCAGCAGAGCAGCAGGACGGAGGTCACCGTGGAGCCCAAGACGGCGTCATCACCAGTGCCTTTGGCAGTCGAAGACCACCTTTAGTCAGGATAGCTTGTACTAGCTGTGCCCCTTCAAAATGACCATTGTTGGATCCCTTCCCACTCAATATTTGGGAAGAGGACCAGGGCCTCTATAAATAGAGATAGCCACCACAATAGAGAGGCATCTCATCAGATCCGATCAAATCCATCCCAAGTAGAACACCGCATCAGCTCAAGAACACCCCTCGTGAGGCTGTTCTTCCTCTGTACTATTCATCATCAGCCCCAGAGGCAATCCACCACACCACACACTAGATTAGGGTATTACACCACAACGGTGGCCCGAACCAGTATAAACCTCGTGTCCCTTGTGTGTTCATCGTGCTAGTCTAGATTTGCGGCGAGGTTTTGGGGCGTGGATCGGAAGGGAGAAGATCTTCGTGTGCACCCCAGAGTTTGAACCTTAAGGGTTTTGCCGGAACCCCATATCTGACACAATCATGATGTTGATTCTGTACTAAATATGTAGTTGTGAAGCAACTATGATTTATCTTGGTCCAAATCTTCTCAAAGTTACCAGGATAAAAGTCCTTCTTTACCTAAACCTCGAAGACATCTCCTTTGCTCCCAAACACCTTCCTGTTGATCACCAGTGCTCACCCAAGTTTACTGCAGTAAACTTCAGAGGGTGATTACCATTTAACCATATCAGTTTTAACCAAACTACCACCATAGTTGAGACCTACCCAGGAAGAACTTACCCGTAGACAACAATTTCCAGCCCATCTCCCCCGCTACATGCCAGTGCACGGGGTGACCACGTTAATGGCATCACTATGCACGCGCTCTGTGTGCAGTGGCCGTGTCCAGTGTCCGTTTGTGCTTTGGCACCTCCTCCCCTCGTCGCCTTCGCGCGCGTGACCGTGTCCATTGTCTTCCTCTCATCGTCGCTGTTCCCCTGGACCCCTCTCCCCCTCCGACAGCTTCGTCACCGACGCAAGCCGCCGCGCGCCCACAGGCGAATAGTGGCGGTTTGGCTCGAAGCTCACCGTCTTCTTCCTCCCTACACTCCTTTGGCCTCCTCCTCCCTGTGAGCTCTCCCCTGTGCCTTCCTCGTCGCTTGCCTCCGAGCTCATCCGTGTGCACATGCGTCCGCGGCTCCGGCCACGCGTTGTCGGTGTACTAAAGTAGGGGTACCTTAGTATCCCGAACTTGTGCACGGGCAGTCGCAGCGTCCCGCGGCAAGGCTTGCCGGGCGTCCGCCAAGATCCTCCGTAGCTCCTATTGATGCCATTCAAGAACAAAGTGTTTTTACTGAGAAGTCAAGGCCCCGGCAAGAGGAGCTTGCCGGGAAGGACAAGGCCCCGGCAAGAGGAGCTTGCCGGGAGGGAAAACCAAAGAACTTGCCGCGCCGCGCCACGCGTCCCGGCGAGACCCGACGAGCGACAAGCTTTCGGGTGCGACAAGACAACGACCGCAGCAAGGCACTTGCCGCGGCGAAGCCACCACTCTGCGCCCATGCTCCAGCGCATCCGTCGACGTGTCGCTGTAGGACCGTTCCAGGCGCACATGGCGGGAAGCTGTGCAGCCAAGCGGTGCGAGGTGGCAAGTGGAGATGACGAGAAGGCCATCGTGGCAGGCGATGGCGCCCCAAACGGTCGTTTTCTGCACTGTTTGGGTGACTGGACGGGCATTAAATGCCCTTGTCCCCTGCCGTCAGAGTTAGGTAGGGTGCACTGTACATAGCAGTTGTACCAACCCCTCTTTTTACATTTCTACCCCTGATTGCGTTGCCACCTGTCGGTGACCCCTTTAGCCTATAAAAGGAGGCCCATGCGCAACGTAGAAGGGGTTCGACTCATTCGAAACTACAGAACGCTCACGCTCTTGAGCAAGAACGCAATAGAAACACAAAGCAGCACTAGGAGTTTTATCTCTCCGGAGAGCTCCGAAGCTGGGTAAAATCCCTCGCGTGCTTCGCCTCGATCTGCTCTTCGTGCGCCCTCCGCTCCCTGCCGGACCGAGAAGGGGCCCTGCCCCATAGGTGTTCATTTCCCACGACATCTTTGGCGCGCCAGGTAGGGGGCGTCGAGGTTGTGCGAACCTGATCCGGTGTTTGCGCGCGCTACATCATCATCTTCATCGACATGCCACCGAAGAAGAAGGCTTCGGAGGTGGTTGGTCCGTCTGCGTCGATTCCACCGCCACCGGAGCAAACGGGCGGTGGGGTAGACGCCGGCGGAGGAACGGGCGCCGACGGGGGAACTCATATTGTTACCAGATCCAAGGGCAAGGCCCCGCAAACTTCGGCATCCGTGCACGCACCGCGCCCCTCTTAGGAGGCGCGGGACCGACAACGCCATGGTGCTCCCAGCACCGTGCTCGCGTTAGAACAAGGCCAAGCTGGTGGATCGCGGGACGCTCAAGGCCAACATACACGCCAACATGTTGGCGCGAGCGCAGCACGGTTGCCTGGACGAGATGTTGCTCCTTCTAACACTGTTAGAAGTTTGAGCATATCCCGCTCCTCGCGTCGTTCGCCCCAGCCGCCGAAAACTCCAGAAGAAGCGTTGGCTTGAGCCCAACTGCTCCTAGACTACCCTCCAGCGCCGGACAAGATCGACGATTGGAGGACCACCATTTAGAGCCTCATCGGCTTCGCCAATGGCGACACTCCCCGGCAACCGAGTACGTCGAAGCCGCGGCAAGACGTCCAGGCGCAAGCCGGTGGCGACAAGACCGGTGGGGGTGCCACCACCGTGCACTCCCCGCCCCGAAGGCCAAGATCGCCGACTCGCCGGGCTAACCTCGACACCGACTCCACCGCGTCGTCGGACCCGCGAGCTTGTCGCGATCAGCGCCAAGTTCTTCAAGAACAACGACAAGAAGACGCTCGTACTCGCATTGAGCATCGAAGAGAAGCGCGGCGTCAATCAGAACAGCGCGCTGGACCCACTGTCGACATGCATGCGCCAGGGGAACCAGGCGACTTGCCGTACGCGGTAGGTTGCCCTACGTTTACTCGTGAGCTGCGGCAAGTCCAGTGGCCCAGTACCAAGAACTTCAAGCCAAATGTACCCGAGAAGTACGATGGCAGGATACATCCGTCGGAGTTCCTCAGCGTCTACACCATCACGGTACAGGCGGCCGGGGGGTGCGACGAGAAGATCCTCGCCAACTACTTCCCGCTGGTGCTCAAGCCCAACGTCAGATCGTGGCTCATGCACTTGCCAGACGACTCCATCTCCTCATGGGCGGATCTGTGCCATCAGTTTGTCGGCGCCTTCACAGGCGGCCACAAGCCCCATGGCCAGGAAAGCGATCTTCATCTGCTCGCCCAGAAGGAAGGAGAACCCCTGCGCAAGTACATACAGAGATTCAGCCAAGTGCAGCGCAACATCCCAGACGTCCACCCTGCCGCGGTCATCAGCGCGTTCCATCAGAACATGCGAAACCGCAGGATGAGGGAGGAGATGGCGATGTGCAAGATTAGAGACGTCAGTGAGCTATATGCCCTGGCCGACAAGTGTGCACGCGCTGAAGAGGGGAGGAAACTCCCCGGAGAGAATGCAGGAGCAGAAGGGTCTGACAGTGAAGATGCCGCCCCGGCAAAGAAAAACCGGAGGCGGAACAATAGAAAGAGGAAAGCTAAAGATGTGCTAGTCGTCGAGCAGTCTGGAAACGGAGGTGGCGCCGACAAGGCCAAAGCTAACGACTCCGGCGAGGCCGTGGTGGCTGCCGACAAGCAGGATGGCTCCGACAAGTAGTATTGCAAGATCCACCGCACCAAGGGCCATGATCTCCAGACTTGCAAGAAAGTTGAGCAGCTTGTTGAGCTGCAGAAAGCTGAATACGAGCGGCGCGACAAGGAGAAGGCCCAAGAAGGTGGTGGAGGATCCGGCA
>NC_041381.1:681118247-681123050 GCF_002162155.2 Triticum dicoccoides | reverse complement strand
GCAAGGCCAAGCAGCGGCAAGGAGACAGACCCCCCCGCGGCCTCGGTAAGGATGAAGACGAAGACGAAGATGAAGAGATGGATGAGGATGAGACCGACGAGCAAGAGTTTCAGAAAGCAACAGAGGTTCTGTGCGTCGACGGCGGTGCTTCTCTGCATACTTCGCACCGCCAGCTCAAACAGTGGGTGCGGGAAGTTAACGCAGCAGAACCGTCAGTTGAGTCGCGCAAGCCTCTGAAGTGGTCCAGCACGCCCATCATCTTTGATGTTGAGGATCACCCTGATCGCATAACTGCGGTCGGGTGCTTGACGATGTTGGTTTCACCAACTATCCGCAACCTCAAGGTCACAAAGATGCTGGTTGACGGCGGGGCCGGCTTGAATCTGATCTCCTCCGCGGTGCTCAAGAAGCTCCAGATCCCCGACAGCGAGCTCGAAGAGACCGGCACTTTCCAAGGAATCAACCCAGGAAGGAGCAAGCCGAAGGGGAAGATCACACTGCCAGTGACATTTGGCAGCGAGCTGAACTTCAGGATAGAGAAAGTCACCTTTGACGTTGCTGATTTCCCATTGCCCTACAATGGGATACTCGGCCGTCCAGCGCTCGCCAAGTTCATGGCAGCCTCTCACTACGCCTACAACGTGCTCAAGATGCCCGGTCCGATAAGTGTCATTTCTGTCCTTGGCGACAAGAAAGATGCCCTTATCTGTACCGACAAGATTTACCGGGAAGCAGCAGCCGCAGCAGATCGCAAGACACTTGCCGCTGAATCTTCCGGGGGGAAGAAGAAGACCAAGTCCGGCAAGAGCTCTGATGCCCACTCCGGCAAGCGCACCTCTTCGGAGTGCTGCGCTACCATCGAGGACGCACCATCGAGCTCCACCGGCAAGTGCAAGAAGGCAAAGACAGCTTCACCAGAGACCAAGAAAGTGGCCGCCAAGGAGGACGACACTGGTGGTACCTTCACCATCAGTGCCACGCTTGACCCTAAATAGGAAAGCGCACTCGTTGCTTTCCTGCGGGCGAATGTCGATGTGTTTGCATGGCAACCGTCTGACATCCCCGGTGTTCCCAGGAAAGTGATTGAGCACCACCTTGCCGTCTGCCCTCACGCGCGGCCCATCAAGCAGAGAGTCAGGAAACAAGCAGTGGAGCGACAAGAATTCATTGCAGAAGAGATCAAGAAATTGGAAGCAGCAGGCCTTGTCCGAGGAGTGCTCCATTCCACGTGGTTAGCCAATCCTGTAGTCGTGCGCAAAGCGAACGGGAAATGGAGGCTTTGTATTGACTTCACTGATGTTAATAAAGCTTGTCCCAAGGATCCATTTCCCTTGCTGCGCATTGACCAGATTGTCGACTCCACGACCGGATGTGATTTGCTTTCATTTCTTGATGCATACTCAGGATATCATCAGATCTTCATGGCAGAAGAGGATGAAGAGAATACCGCATTCATTACTCCATGTGGCACGTACTGCTTTGTACGGATGCCTTTCGGACTAAAGAATGCTGGTTCAACATTCGCAAGAGTAGCCAGCCATGCTTTTGAGCCACAATTGCACAGAAATGTAGAGGCTTACATGGATGACATAGTGGTCAAGAGCAAGGACAGAGCAACTTTGATCCAAGATTTGGACGAGACCTTTGCAAATCTGCGCAAGATCAATCTCAAGTTGAACCCCGAGAAGTGCGTATTTGGAGTTCCTTCCGGCAAGCTTCTCGGGTTCTTTGTATCCCAGCGGGGGATTGAAGCCAATCCCGACAAGATCAAGGCCATTGAGCAGATCGAAGCACCGAAGCGCGTCAAGGATGTGCGAAGGCTTGCCGGCTGCGTTGCTGCTCTCAGTAGGTTCATCTCTAAGTCTGCCGAGCGCGCCCTGCCGTTTTTCAAAATTTTGAAAAAGGCAGGTCCAATGAAGTGGACTCCGGAAGCGGAGGCTGCGCTGCAAGACTTGAAGAGATACCTGTCCTCCACTCCAATACTTGTCGCACCTAAGCCACAAGAGAAGTTGCTGCTGTATCTAGCGGCAACCAATCAAGTGGTTAGTGCTGCGTTAGTGGTGGAAAGGGAGGCGGATGATGAGCCAGCGACCACGGCGAGCGAATCCAGCGACAAGCGTGGGGCTTCCCCGACGAGCTCTGGTCCCGACAAGGATGGATCTGTGCAGCCACAGGAACAGAAACAGAAGAAGATGGTGCAGCGCCCAGTTTATTTTGTCAGTTCCCTTCTACAAGGGGCTAGATCAAGATACTCTGGTGTGCAGAAGTTGCTTTTCGGCCTTCTCATGGCCTCGAGGAAGCTGCGCCATTACTTTCAAGCACATGAGATCACAGTTGTCACTCACTTTCCGTTGAAGAGGATATTGCAGAACCCGGAAGCAATAGGCAGGATCGTCGAGTGGGCACTGGAATTGTCAAGCTTTGGCCTCAAGTTTGAGAGTACTTCAACTATCCAGAGCCGAGCATTGGCAGAATTTATAGCAGAATGGACGCCAACACCTGATGAAGAAACTCCAGAGACGAGCATCCCCGTCAAGGAAGCAAGCAAAGAATGGATCATGTACTTTGATGGTGCCTTTTCGCTGCAAGGCGCCGGTGCGGGCGTGTTACTTGTTGCACCCACCGGAGAGCACCTCAAGTACGTGGTCCAGATGCACTTTCCCAAGGAGAAAGCCACGAACAATACTGCAGAGTATGAAGGCTTGCTTGCCGGACTCAAGATCGCTGCAGACCTTGAGATCAAGAAGCTCATTGTCAGGGGTGACTCGCAACTTGTCGTCCGCCAAGTAAACAAAGATTATCAGAGTCCGTTGATGGAGGCTTACATTGACGAAGTGAGAAAGTTGGAAGAGCATTTTGACGGCCTGCAGATGGAACACGTTCCGAGAGCTCAGAACGACATTGCAGACGGCCTGTCAAAGTGCGCCGCATTCAAGTTGCCTGTGGAACCAGGGATTTTTGTGCTCAAGCTGACTCAACCATCTGTAACACCATCAACTGGACAACACAAGAAGAGGAAGTTGATTTCTGGTGACTATTTTCTAGCAGAGCTCCCCGAAGCCGCCGTTAAGAAAGTCCCCAAGATCAACACCAAGAGTGCTGAGGGGCAGTCTGCTCCGACAAGCCCTAGGGTTTGTTCCGTTGAAGCAGACACTCCCGACAAGTTTTGCTCCGGCAAGCTTGCCGGGGAACATCAAGCTCCGGCCGAACCGCAAGTTCTTGCCGTGGAAGCAGATGTTCCCGCAGCAGCATTTGCGCCTTTAGTCCTTGTTGTCGAGCCACAAGCTCCAGCATGGGCACAACAGATTGTCCATTTCCTTCAAACAGGAGAACTCCCCGAAGAGCAAGAAGAAGCGGAGAGAGTAGCCCGGCAATCAAGTATGTACCAGTTTGTCGATGACATACTGTACAGAAGAAGATTCAACGGAGTGAAATTGAAGTGCATTTCCCGGGAAGATGGACAGGAGCTGTTGGCGGAGATACATGGAGACATATGTGGTCACCACATTGGCGCAAGAGCACTCGCCGGCAAAGCCTTCCGGCAAGGTTTCTTTTGGCCAACAGCCCTCCAGGATGCAACTGCACAAGTAACCAAGTGTGAAGCGTGCCAGTTCCACTCCAAGCAGATACATCAACCAGCTCAAGCTCTCCAGACGATCCCTTTATCCTGGCCGTTTTCGGTCTGGGGGCTCGATATCCTCGGCCCCTTTCCCCGAGCTGTCGGGGGCTTTGAGTACTTGTACGTGGCAATCGACAAGTTCACAAAGTGGCCGGAAGTGGAAGCAGTGAGGAAGGTGACAGCACAGTCAGCAGTCAAGTTCTTCACGTCGATTGTCTGCCGTTTCGGAGTCCCTAACAGGATCATCACCGACAATGGCACACAATTCACGAGCCGCACCTTCATGCAGTACGTCCAAGATCTTGGCGCCAAGATCTGCTTCGCTTCTGTTGCTCACCCGAGAAGCAACGGTCAAGCGGAGAGGGCAAACGCTGAAGTGCTGCGCGGGCTCAAGACCAGAACTTTCGACAGGCTGCACAAGTGCGGAAAAAATTGGATCGAGGAGCTGCCAGTGGTTCTTTGGTCGACCAGGACGACGCCAAATCGAGCCACTGGCCAGACACCTTTTGCTCTAGTCTATGGAGCAGAGGCAGTTCTCCCCACGGAACTCGTATGTGGATCGCCTCGAGTGCTCTCTTATGATGAGCTTGAGCAAGAGCAGCTGCGACAAGATGACGCGCTGCTCCTTGAGGAAGATCGTCTTCAGGCTGCTGTACGAGCTGCTCGCTACCAGCAAGCTTTGCGTCGCTACCATAGCCGCAAAGTTAATGCCAGAAGCTTCGAGGAAGGCGACCTTGTTCTTCGGCGCGTTCAATCCGCCAAGAATTCCAACAAGTTGACGCCAAAGTGGGAAGGCCCTTATCGGGTGAAGCGAGTCACTAGGCCTGGCGCTGTCCGCCTTGAGACCGAAGATGGCTTTCCTATGAGCAACTCCTGGAACATTGAGCATCTTCGTAAGTTTTACCCATAAGGCGCGGTTGCCGGAACCTGCTGTCCCGGCAACCACCTTTTGTACAAGCCTTGCCGCTGTTGCATGTAACCCTTTGTACAAAGCCGGGCGCAGATCCCGTGCATAAATAAAGAACATATGCTCTGCACATGTTGTCAAATTTCATGCCTTTTTCTTTTTGCATGTATTATTTGACACTTTATGCAGCACTCACCCCCGGTAAGAAATAACGAGCCTTAAGGCTCCATATCTTTATTTTCTCTTCTTTCTTTTTCTCAAAAAGAAGGTTCCTTCG
>NC_041381.1:681102532-681118040 GCF_002162155.2 Triticum dicoccoides | reverse complement strand
CGGGACGCAGATGACAGAAAAGCTAAGTTGCCAAAGTTTGAGCACAATCAGTTTTAAATTTTTTAAGTTATCTTCCTTGAACGACCGTGCTTTGTATGGAAAACCTGTGCGCGGAGGAACCAACTCGTGGCTATTTGCGCCCTTACTTTGTTTCGAGTCCGCTCAACAACGTAAGTGTGCTGCGACTAGTTCCGACAAGGTTTCTTGCCGGAGGCAACACCGCCAGCAGGCTGCTGATGTTCCGCATCAGCGCTCACGGCAAGGGTGCCTGCGCCGGCAAGTTCCCTAAAAGCGTAGGGTAAAAACATACAAGGGAGGGAATTAAGTAAAGGAAATAACATAGCAAATACTACTCAGAATAAAGTTATATTACAAAAATGACTTGCCGCACTCTAATAGATTGTTCCTGCGACATGTCTGACAGCGGCAAGAAAAAGGAGAAAAACACGCGGCCTAATCTACGCGGTCGCCGTCGACCCTCCTGACTTCATTCACCTTGTCCACAATGGGTGCGACAAGGGCCTTGAGTTCTTCAAGATCAGCACCCGCCGGCAGCTTCTTGAGGATGTTGGTGAGGTTAAGGCCCGGCTTGCGGAAGAGCACCTTCACCAACACCTTCTCTAGGACTCTGGCACAGATGGCGCGCGACTCGTCAGCCAGCTGCTTTGGGATCCTTTCCCGGAGTCGCTGGAGAGCCGTCACCACGCCCTTGAAGAACAGAGTAAGCTTGGCGCTGGGCTGGAGGTTCTCGTCGGAGGAGTACCCGAAGCCCGCCAAGTCTAGTTGCGCCAGCTCCTCGTCGATGGTTGCGGCAATGTTGACGAGGCCCTCCGTCCAGAGCTCCACCGTAGCCCTGAAGGTGTTTTGAGTCTCGGCGGCCCTCGTTAGCAGCTCCTCGTTGCCCTTGATCTCTTTCTTCAAGTCATCCTCTCGCTTCTTGGCGCCGTCCAGCGTCTCAGTCAGCGTGACCAGCTTCAGCTCCAGATCAGCATTTGAGTCCTTGGCGGCGTTCAGTTCCTTGACCTTATCGGCGAGTTGAACTTGCAGATCGCCATGAGCAAGGGCATCCTTCTCGCGTTCGCGCTGGAGCGTGGCAACCTCCTCGTCCTTTCCTTTCAGGTCAGCCTCCAGCTGCATCATCTTCACCTCCAGTTCCTTCTTGGCGGCCTCAGCAGCTGCGGCAGCATCCTTCGCTTCCTTGAGTGCCCCGCCAAGTGATTGCTCCCGCGCGGCAAGCTCCTCCTCATAGCTGTCCAAGTTGAGCTTCCGCTGCGTCAGCTCGCCTCCCCGCGTGGACAACTCCTCGGCGGCAAGCCGCTGCTGCTCTTCGGCTTCTGCCTTCTCGAGGATGAAGGCCTTCCGCGCCTCGACAAGTTGCGCCCTCTCCTCCGCAATGGACCGGAGGGCCTCTTGGTTGCGGCTCTGGAGCTCCTCCGCATGCTTCTCTATGTCAACTCCCGCCTGCGCGACGAGCGCTTCCCGGGACTCCAGCTTCGCTTGTCGGGCGCGGTAGAGCGACACCAATTTCCGGAGCAGCTGCTCCTCCTCGGACTCGCCGCTGCTGCTGCTTGGTGCGTCAACCACTGTCAGCCCAGCGGAGGCGAGCACCTCTCCGTCAAAAGCCTCTCCTTGAACCGGCGCCCTGGAGCTCGACGCCCAGGGAAGCTTGATGAAGACACCCTCGCCGGCCTTCAGGTAAGCGCCGGGCTGGGGCTCCTCGGGGCCCGGAGCTGCATCAGCAGTGGAGGGGTCGGCGGTTGGTGTAGCGCCTTGCGCTCCTGCACCCTCGGGGTCGTCAGTACGATCGCCGGACCCCTCGCCAGCTCCTACACCAGCAGCCTTGGCGGCCTCTTCACCGGCGGGATCGTCAGCGCCGGCTTCTTCCTCGGTGGCGGCGACATCTTCAGTGTTGCCGCGTGCGTCCTCCTCGCCGGTGGCCTCAGTCTCCATCGGATCTGTGGGAGGGGGATCTGAAGACAGGAAGAGGAAGGAAAAGTCAAGCAAATATCCAAAAAGAGGATCAGAAGAAGAAAAACCCAATGGAAAATTTCCGACAAGGAGAGTTACCTATGCTGGGCTCTAAAATCATGGGCTCCACCTCCGGGGGGTTGCCAGTTCCGTCCCTTGCCGGAGAACTGCCCCTTGCCGGAGACCTCTCCCTTGCCGGAGAGCGCTCCCTTGTCGGGGAATCGCCCCTTGGCGGCGTAGTTGAAGCAGATAGCACCTCAGGGGCGGCCTCTGGTTGTTCCTGATGGGCCTGTTCTGCTCCTACACAAGCAAATCAATAATCAGGATATCAACAAGGAAAGAGCACCCATGCGCGCCCCACAACAGGAAGTGAACAAGTACTTACGCTGGGGGCTGCGCTGGGGGCTGCTTCGAGGAGAGATTGCCGGGTCCGTCAAGGTGGTCTCGGATGCGTCCTCTGTTGTCACAGCAGGATCGTCCTCGATGACAACCACGGGGACCTTGGCCCTCTTCGCCGCTCTCTCGGCCAGAGTCCTGAAATGGAACGAGGTTCAGAGGGAAGCAGATCAGATACAAGACAAGAAACAACAAGAATCGAAGAAACATAAGTACGACAAGGAGAAAGTCTTACTCCTCCTCCTCTTCTTCCTCCTCGTCGGAGCTGAGCGCGGAAAGGTCGAAGTCCGGTACCCTTTCTTCGCGACGAGGCGGAGGAGTAGGCTCCCTTGGACGCTTGGCGGGAGCTGCAGCAGGATCGGAAGTGGCGGCCCGAGAAGACCCCACCCCAGTTGCCGGCGCGGCCTAAGATGCTCCCGCGGCAACGGTGCTTGCCGCGGTGGAGCATGTCCCGCGATGCTACGGCTGTTGGCCTGCCTGCCGCCCTGCTGCGTCTCTAGTCCTACGGAGGTGCCTTCTTTGTTGAGCTGGGGGCTGTGCTGGGGGCTCCGCCTGCGGCAAGCTGCTCGAAGACGGCTAGCCGCTTGCGCCCTCGGCGGGCTCGCTCGCTTCGGCTTCGGGCTCTACTTCGCCAACGGCCTCCCCGAAAAGGTCCTCTCGGTCGGTAAGGCTTGCCGCCTCGGCCGCCTCTGCCTCCTCCAACATGAAGCCAAACTCGCCCGCGGCGGCGGCTGCTGCCGCCTCTTCTGCCCTGGTGGCGATGTACCGCATCTCGTCATCAGTGGTGTCGCGAGTGAGGAGCCTCTGCTCGTCGGCACGGACTGCTACCTCCACCAAGCCGTCGAAGAATTGCTGCACGACATCGTCGGAGGGCTCCCGCCAAGTTGGGATAATCCCGTGCGAGTCGCACTCCGGCATCATTGCGCGGATGCGATCAAGCTGGGAGTTGTTGCACAGCGGGACGACGCCCTGTGGCAGCCTGAACCACTCCGGATGGTTGGGGTCGTGCTTGAACAGCTCCTTGAGCATCCCATCCAACTCCAAAATAGTAAAATTAAAATTGCGGCCTGGGCGCAGCCTCATGATATCCGCCGGGCCCCCGAACAGCCAGGCAGGCCTCCCCCTCTCCTGCAGAGGGGCGATGCGGCGGCGAAGAAAGTCCGCGCCAACAGCCCCTACGATGAGCCCGGCAAGCCTGAGCCGCAGAATCCGGGTGGTGGCGATCTTTAGCTTAGCATCGTCCGCCGCCAGGGCGCTCCAGTCGCCGCCGCGCACTACTCGGGCTTGGCGCAAATTGGTGAATGGATGCGGATCTGCGTCAACTATCCAACACCATTCAGCCCTCCACTCATCCCATTTGCTGCGGAGCTCCCCCTCCAGATAGACCTCCTTCTTGCCGGCCCTCGAGATCCAGGCGATCCCGCCAGACAGGGGCTCACCTTTCTCGACCCGGGGCATGAAATAGTGGCGGAAAAGGGCTACGTTGGGGTGGATTCCGACGAAGTTCTCGCAAAGGTGCGCAAAAACCGCCATGGTCAAAACGGCGTTGGGGGTGAAGTCAAGGAGATGGAGCCCGTATGTGTTCATGATGTCGTAGAAGAAATCGGAAAAGGGCGGGCAGAGCCAGCAATAGAAGAACAACGGGAAGAAGTAGTACCCTTTTGGACACCGCTTCGAAGTAGAAGCTTCGGCGGAGAGTGCCTGCGTGCGTGGGTGCACCCGCGTCTCCGTCGACCAGAAAAGATAGAACCACTCCCGCAGCGCCTTCGCGGTGAGCTCGGGGGGAAAAGCGCTCGCTCCTTGCGCATCGCCTCAAGCCGCAGCGCCTCGGCCGACTTCGCACTCTTTCCGGTCTTCGGAGCCATGGCGGAGGCGGTGGAGGAGAGCGAGGGCGACGGCGGCGACGGGCGGCGGAGCGCTGCTCTCTTTCGGCTTGGGAGGCAGAGGGGAGCGGCAAAGCTTTCTGAGGAAGAAACCACAAGTGGCGAAGGTGGGGGAACGGCCCCTATTTCCTCTGCTTATAAAGAGGAGAGGCAAACGTTACGCCTTTCTCGATTAAAGAATCACCCACGATCTCTCCCACGACGCCACGTTCGACGCGTGCCGTTACGGGAGGGCGCGGTGGATACGGAGTTAGATTTGGTATGGACCCAGGCCACGCGTGCTCGTGCCCTGTTTTGGGCCTGGCCCAACAACGCTCGGCACCGTGTGTGGCCCAGGCCCGGGGGCTCCTGTCGGTGTACTAAAGTAGGGGTACCTTAGTATCCCGAACTTGTGCACGGGCAGTCGCAGCGTCCCGCGGCAAGGCTTGCCGGGCGTCCGCCAAGATCCTCTGTAGCTCCTATTGATGCCATTCAAGAACAAAGTGTTTTAACTGAGAAGTCAAGGCCCCGGCAAGAGGAGCTTGCCGGGAAGGACAAGGCCCCGGCAAGAGGAGCTTGCCGGGAGGGCAAACCAAAGAACTTGCCGCAACGCGCCGCGCGTCCCGGCGAGACCCGACGAGCGACAAGCTTTCGGGTGCGACAAGACAACGACCGCGGCAAGGCACTTGCCGCGGCGAAGCCACCACTCTGCGCCCATGGTCCAGCGCATCCGTCGACGTGTCGCTGCAGGACCGTTCTAGGCGCACGTGGCGGGAAGCTGTGCAGCCAAGCGGTGCGAGGTGGCAAGTGGAGATGATGAGAAGGCCATCATGGCAGGCGGTGGCGCCCCAAACGGTCGTTTTCTGCACTATTTGGGCGACCGGACGGGCATTAAATGCCCTTGTCCCCTACCGTCAGAGTTAGGTAGGGTGCACTGTACATAGCAGTTGTACCAACCCCTCCTTTTACATTTCTACCCCTGACTGCGTTGCCACCTGTCGGTGACCCCTTTAGCCTATAAAAGGAGGCCCATGCGCAACGTAGAAGGGGTTCGACTCATTCGAAACTACAGAACGCTCACGCTCTCGAGCAAGAACGCAATACAAACACAAAGCAGCAGTAGGAGTTTTATCTCTCCGGAGAGCTCCGAAGCTGGGTAAAATCCCTCGCGTGCTTCGCCTCGATCTGCTCTTCGTGCGCCCTCTGCTCCCTGCCGGACCGAGAAGGGGCCCTGCCCCATAGGTGTTCATTTCCCACGACACCCGTCCGCGGCGACGACAGCGCAGGACACCCCTTCCTGCGGCTATATAAGCCCACCCCGAGGCCTCTTGTCCTCACCAAGCTTCTTCCCTCCATCCTAGCTACCTCCCCGACCAGTCACCCGAGCCGGAGAACCTCTCCTCGCTGCCCTATGCCGCCATGGCCGCCGTCGGGCTCCGCTCGAATATGAGCAGCCCCGGGCTCCTTCCCTCCTTCTTCCACCTCCAAAGGCCCCCATCCACACCCCGGAGCCACCCGAGCCATCTCCCTCCTCCTCTGGTGGTCCATGGTCACGAGCCCTCCGGTGCCCGGCGCCTCCGTCCGCTGTGGCCAACGCCCCGACCAGCCCGGTGATCCCCGGAGACCTTGCTACCCCGGGACGGAGTCACCTTGCTCCCCTGAGCACGCTGGTGGTCCAGGAGCCCCAAATGGTGGCATGTGCCACCGACAATCATCGCCAGTGCCACGCCCTCCCTCTGGACCGCGTGCGAGCACGGGCGAGACGTCGACGACGACGACCCCGCCCCTGAGCCCTGCCTGTCGGCCTCTGCATGTTGACCAGGCCGACCCGCTGACGTGGATAAGTGGCCGCGTCTTTCCCGTAGTGCGCTTTCCCTTAACCGAAAGCGTATTCCATTTCTTCTTCCAGCGGGAATGCATTTTCCTCTCTGGAAAACATATTCTCGGAAAAGGCGCGTTCTGTTTTTCCTGCTGAGGGCCTGCTTGTGATGATTTTATTACAGATAGGTCCCTGGCAGAAAAACCCTTATATCTTTTTTCTCCAAACTCCAAATGAGGTGATTCCAAAGCCCACTTCTTAGTTTCATCGACCCCGTTCTGTTGGTATCATTTTCACCATGTTTTAACATTATGAAATGACTTTTTTCCCCTGCCCTTGGTAATGCGCCAGGTGTCTTCTGGTCATTCGTCGTTGTTGCCATGTCATTTCCTTGCGTCTTGCATTTTCCCATGTCATCATCTGCATTTAATTTGCATGTTTTTGCAAAACTTGCATCTGTTCGGGTTTCCCCGATTCTCTTTGTTGTCCGTTCTGAGCCCAACCACTCTCGCACGCGCCCGTGGCACCTCCGAGTTCTTGTTTTGTGAGCCGCCGAAAAACGTTCTAGGAATGGGCCGAGATTTGCCGAGTGGCCTTGGTATATCACTGGTAGACCGCCCGTCAAATTTCGTTCCATTTGGAGGTCGTTTGATGCCCCAACAGTTAACCGAGTTAACCGAAACCCCTCTCTCTTTGCAGCCCAGCACCCCTTCACACAGCCCACCTAGCCCATCTAACTCCCCTCCATGATCTCCGCCGTTTGATCACGATCGTGTGGGCGTAAACCGCACCTTATTTGGACTCTCCTAGCTCCCTCTACCTATAAATTAGTCCCCTCCCTCGAAATTCCAGGCAAACCCTACATCAAAACCTCCCTCTCGCCCGCCGGACATGTCCACTCGCTGCCGGACGCGTCCACCACCCGCAGCCACGTGGCCCGGACCAATCATGTCACATCCCTAGTTCTGGTATGACCTAGGCTAGCTAGTCATTTGTGCATCATGTTTAAATTTCATTTAAATTTGAAATGGGGATTTGTGAAACCCTCAGAATCATTTTTGGAAATGACCCAAATAAAAAATTGCTCCAAAAAGGTCCAAAAAAATGCTCATGTTGCCCTCTGAAAATACTGGATAGAGATAAAAATGAAACCAATATTTTTGGGAGCTCATAAGTATTTATTTTGGGCATTTGGAATTAATGCATAATTATTTGCATTGGATATATAAATGTTATATATATATTATATGTCCAAAAATTATGCCATTTGTTGGGGAGCTCTGGAATAATACCACTAGCTCCAACAAAAATTGGCATCAGAAAATAAAATGATTTAGTATTTTTGTTAAATCAAAACAAATGTCAGAAAATAGAAAAGAGAAACAAACATGGGAAAACCTTACCTAGCGCTTACCTCCCTGTGTAGCCGGGCACTATGCAGCCCAGCGACCCAACAGGCCGGCCCAGCTGACTGGCCGATGCCAGTCATCGTCTCCACCGCGCCAGGAGGACAGGGGCGTGTGCCCACAGCGCGCGCACACGTGCATCGCCACCTCCTGCTTGCCGCCAATCGCCTGGAGTTGTCTGAGGACGCCACGCACATCCCTGAGCCCCACCCTCTCACTCTCACCCTCGTTCCCTGCCTCCTTCGCTCTCTCTTGCTGGACTAAACGCGCCCGTCGCCGCCGCTCGCTGTTGCCGTGCCACCGCCGCGGCCTCGCCTCTCCGACAAGTCCAACAGCTCCGTGCCATCGTCCTCGTCCTCTCCGTAAAGCCACGCGTCGCCGGACGCCCCGTGGGGCCTTCACCGCCGCCGACTTCTTCTCCGGTTGCCGGAGATCGTCTTCGCCGCCCCGCCGTCTTCAGCGCGTCCCGAGCTCGCCGACAAGCCCGTCGAGTCCGCTGTGAGCCCCGCCGTCGAACCCCCCTCTCCCCTGCTCTTCTGGCGCCCTCCAGCCCCTCTGCCGCTCGAAGCCCGTGCTCCGGCCTCCACCGTGAGCCTCGCTCCGGCGAGCTCCGGCGCCCCCGCAGCCTCCAACCTGCTCCCCTGGACGCGGACGACGATGGGCTACGCCCCGGTGGTCTCCGCGCGTCCAGCCGCCGCTCGTACTGCAAGTCCGGCGAGTCGCCGCCGCGGCTCGAGGTCATCGCCGGCCAAACTCCGGCGAGACCGACGTGGCTATCATTAGAGCCTAATCCCACAGCCTAAACCACCCACCAGCCGCTGACCGTGGGCCCCAGGGCCAAGTCAAACCCTGGTCAGTGCGGGTTTGACCCGGGCTTAACCACTGTGTCACTGACGTGTGGCCCCACACGTCAGGTTTGACCCAGGTTGACTGCTGATGCAGTGCTGACCTCAAGCTGACGCAATAATGATTTCTAGAATTATTTTAAATCAAGAAATTCCAGGAATTGTTATAAACTTCAGAAAATCATAGAAATTCAACCGTAGCTCAGATTGAAATAATTTATATAGGAAAATTATCAGAAAAATGCAATCTTTCCATCGGTACTAGTTTCATGCATGACAAACCAACTTATACCTACTGTATAAGTGAAAACATGTAAATGGCATTTATAAGAGCTTAATTTGGAGTTACATTTGAACTCTTCACTACTAGAAAAAGGCCTACTAATGGCGCACCAGTTTTGCCTACTAATGGCGCAATACTGGTGCGCCATTAGTAGCACACCACTAGTATTTTTTACTAATGGCGCACCATTGGTGCGCCATTAGTATACGAGATACTAATGGCGCACCACAGGTGCGCCATTAGTATGACTAGAGGTGCGCCATTACTAAGCACCACATAGAAGTGCGCCATTAGTAATATAATTTTTTTTTCATTTTTTTCTTAATCTCGGGTCACTATCGCTTAATCTCGGGTCAATATGCTTAATCTCAGGTCAAATCAGACTCCGTGGTCAAACTTCCCGAAAGGTCACCCATCCTCAGACTACTCCAGCCCAAGCACGCTTAACTTCAGAGTTCTATCCAACCCCAGCAACAGCTCACTTCACACGCACTTGTTGATATGTCTAGCATATCAATCCTATTATACCTTGTTGATGTCTAGGACATCCACAGTGCGCCACTAGTAAGTTTGTAATTTTTTGATTTTTTTGTCTCTAGATCTTGAAAGCCCCATAACTTTTTTCTGTTAGGTTTTTGGGGATTTTGAAAAAAAATTGGATGTAACTTTTCGAGTAGATACTTTTTCATATAAAAAACTTTTTAATCCGAGTTCGTATGCAAAAGTTATGCCCATTTTACAAATTTCCAGAGAGATTTTGCAAATAAAGTCGAAATTCATATTTGTAAATTTTCCCAACAACTAGACCACATATTACATGGGAAACTTATTTTATTTTATTTTTTTGACATTTCCATCATTTTCTTTTATTTTTTTAAAACTGAAAAGGCAGTCCACTTGGGGTGCATTCGGTGTTGGGCCAAGTTAGTAATGGCGCACCGTGGGGTGGTGCGCCATTACTAGTTTAACTAGTAATGGCGCACCACACCCACGGTGCACCATTACTAGTTTTGGAAAAAAAATTGAATTTTTTTTTGAATTTTTTTTGAAAAAAACTTAGTAATGGCGCACCTGTGGACAGTGCGCCATTACTAGTTTTAACAAATAAAGGCGTAGTGTCCACAGGTGCGCCATTACTAACAAAGTTTTTTATTTTTTTACTCTTTTTTAAAACTACTAATGGCGCACCGTGGGTGTGGTGCGCCATTACTATGTCAACTAGTAATGGCGCACCACCCCCACGGTGCGCCATTAGTAGTTTTGAAAAAAATATTTTTTTTTACTAATGGCGCATCGTCGGATGTGGTGCGCCATTAGTATTTGCACACTAATGGCGCACCAACACATGGTGCGCCATTAGTATTTAGTAATGGCGCACCACATCTACAGTGCGCCATTAGTGTGCATCCCATCTATAGCCCTTTTCCTAGTAGTGCTTGGTTCAAATGAACTTCAACCAAATGATTGCTAGATGCATTAGCACAAACATCATCACATCTACATGCCATGTTCATGCATCATATTGTTGCATATGCTTGTGTGTTGACTGCCGACACTGTTCCTTCTCGATAGGTCCTGCTCCGGAGACCGTTCCAGAGTACCTATTTGAGGAGCAGTGCCCCCCTTGTTGATCTACCAGGCAAGCAAACCCCCTTGTTCATTTCGATACAATCCCACTCTCTCGCTCCTGCTCTCAGTTATTGCATTAGGACAACAACGATTCATCTGCTACTTTGTGCTGCGGTAGTTGAAACCATTCCTCTGAATGACCTGTCATTGCCACAATAAATAGTTGAAACCCACTAGCATGTGTAGGAGTTGGTTGAGCCATGTTGTGTTCCTACCATGCTATGCCTGCTATTGCTTAGAGTTGTGTCAGGTCTGATTCATTGGGAATGAATTGGAGTGTTACGATATGTTCTGATGCTGAGAGTGAAGTGTGTGAACACGATTTGGTAAAGGTAGCGGTGAGAGGCCATGTAGGAGTACATGGTGGGTTGTCTCACTGGAACCGTCCTTAAGCAGTGAGTTCTATGTATGTTGTCCAATGACTCGATACTACCACACATTGGGTTCTGGTAACTCGACCCCTCTCGGCTTATTAACCAACTTGATCTCTGTCCAGGAGTCGCAACTAGTTTTTGGTGTTTGTAGGTAGTGTTAGTAGTCTACCAAGTGGCACCCGGCCAGGTGGGCTTGGGACAGACTAGGCACAGTGGCACGGTGTACCAAGTGGCACCCGGATGGTGGGCTTGGGAACCCTGCTCACATCGTTTGGGGCCGTGGGCGACACCCCTGTATGGTTAGTCAGGTCGTGGCCGACACCCTCGCCAGGCTTCCGCTTGAAGGTTGCCGAGATACATGACGTGTGCATGGCGGTAAGTGGCGAGAGCGTGTGTGAAGAAGTACACCCCTGCAGGGTTAACATGATCTATTCGAATAGTCGGGTCCGCGGTTATGGACTTCTCGGATGCTTACATGGTACATAGACAACTTGAAGTGGATACTCTAAAATGCTCAAGACAAGTGTGAGTGCTATGGATGGCCTTCTCGTAGGGAGACGGGGATGATTCCATAGTAGTGTATTGTGTGGTGATTAGTGGACTCGTGTGCGCCATATCACCTCAAAGAAGTTCTGGTAGTCATAGAACAGGATAGCCACAGAGTCAAAGCTGGCTTGCTGCAACTAAACCCCACATTACCCTCTTGATACAAATGCATGTATGATAGGATCTGATGTAAGTCTTGCTGAGTACCTTTGTACTCATGTTGCTTTATTTATGTTTTTGCAGCGGAGACTTCGGTCTTACTAGTGTTCTCGTGGACTTCGACAAGTAGCTTGTACCTAAGCTACGATCTTGATCAGATATTGTAGTTAGTCAGGCTCTTCAGCCTTTTTCATTTGTAGACGTCTGTACCCAGACACGTAATGCTTCCGCTTGCTGCTTGTATGCTCTGTATGATGGGTCATGTGACCCATGTTTGCAATAAATGCTATGATGGCTCTTCTGAGCCTTTATCTATTTGAGTTGTTGAGTTATGCTGTGATGCCATGTTGTACAGCACATACTTGCATGTTATGCGTACGTGTAATGTGTATTGCTATGTGTGGGATCTGACTATCTAGTTGTTTATCCTTAGTAGCCTCTCTTACCGGGAAATGTCTCCTAGTGCTTCCACTGAGCCCTGGTAGCTTGCTACTGCTCCGGAACACTTAGGTTGGCCGGCATGTGTCCTTCTTCGTTGTTGTGTCTGTCCCTTCGGGGAAATGTCACGCGGTGTCTACCGGAGTCCTGTTAGCCTGCTACAGCCCGGTTTACTGGAGTCCTGCTAGCCCAGTTGCTACAGCCCGGATTCACTCGCTGATGACCGACACGTTCGTTGCTGGGTCATGTATGCCTGTCCCTGTAAGTTAGTGCCACTTTGGGTTCACAACTAGCCATGTCAGCCCGGGTTCTTTGTCATATGGATGCTAGCGACACTATCATATACGTGTGCCAAAAGGCGCAAACGGTCCCGGCATGGTAAGGTGACACCCGTGGGAATACCGTGCGTGAGGCCACAAAGTGGTATGAGGTGTTACATGCTAGATTGGTGTGGCATAGAATCGGGGTCCTGACAGCTTTGGTATCAGAGCCTGACTGCCTGTAGGATTACCAAGCCAAACTGGTCGAAGTTGAGTCTAGAAATTCTATAGTTATGTAAGGGAATTGATTGTGGGAAGGAACGTAAGGCTCTTTTTACTCCTTATACCTCATGGCCTTCTGATCTGAGTCATCCTATCTTTCCTGCGGGGTTAAGGAACTAGGCTTTCTCTTCCGTCTATCAGGATCACGTGTTACTACTCCGTAGTCCCATAGGATTGGTTGATCAGAGTCTTACCCCAGTTTCGAGTACTTCCGGTGTAGCTTGTTTAGTACTATCTCAGAACCTTGAGTGATGATGCTGAGTTGCTGTACTACCCCATTTTAGCAGGATGTCTCATTCTGAGCATTTTACCGCCGTTATGCTGCCGGAATTGCCCTAGGAGTTCGAGAGTTACTAATTTCCTTGTCCTACATTCTATAGCCTATAGTTGATGCTGATTCCGTCTTTGGTTTCGTTTCTCAGGATGTCATCAGCTAAGCGAAGTTCTGTTGCTCGTAGCCAGAACCACGGAGATGGTAGGGATGAGGATCCTCCCGACCAGCCTTCGTTGACAGAGTTCATGTTAGAGATGGAGAGGAACAAGCGCGAGTCTAACCGCTTGTTGGCACGTATCGAGGAGAACACCGCACATCAGTTCAAAGGGTCTATAACCATTCATGACTTCATTCGCTTGCACCCACCTACCTTTCATCATTCCATCGAGCCACTCGATGCAGATGACTGGCTCCGTAGCATCACTAATAAGCTGCGTTCCGCGAACGTAGCTGAAGATCACAAGGTCACCTATGCCACATACCACCTGGAAGGTCCTGCTAGTCTTTGGTGGCAGAACTATGAGGCTATGCTTCTAGCTGGCCAGACTCCTACCTGGAGGGATTTCATTGAGGCTTTTCGCGAGCATCACATTCCCGAGGCCCTCATTGATCGCAAGAGAGAAGAGTTCTGTAGTTTCACCCAGAGTAAGATGGCTGTTGATGCTTACAGTAGAGAGTTTGAGAACCTCGCCCGCTATGCTTCAGAAGAGGTGTCCACGAACGCCAAGAAGCAGGCTAGGTTCCGGAAGGGTCTCAACCCCAAGTTGCGTCGTGATCTCCACCTGCATCATTGTGATACATTCCAAGCTCTGGTGAACAAGGCCATTAATGTAGAGACAACTCAGCTCACTTACGAGGAGTCTCGTAAGCACACCCGTGATTTGGGATCTTCCTCCGGTTCTAGTTCTCAGAAGCACCGGATTTGGGTCCCGAACTGCGCTCTTCCACCCAGATATGTACCGAGGGCATCTTATGTGGAACCCCATCCAGTTCAGCAGTATGCTCCACCCAGGCCTACTGGTAGACCACTTGTCAGTGCGGGTCCACGTCCAACTTCAGGGACTTGCTTCACATACGGGAAGCCAGGTCACTATGCACGTGACTGCCCTCAGGCTAGTTTGCTCCACCCCAGCCCGAGAAGTCTGTTGGCTGTGTTAAGCCACCATGCAAGATGATCAGTGTCAAGTCAGCTCCCACTGAATGTGGATGTGTGCATCACGTCTCAGCTAGTAACGCTCATGATGATCCGGATGTCGTTCTTGGTACACTCCTTGTCAACTGTCATCCAACATCGGTTTTGTTCGATACTGGAGCGTCTCACTCCTTCATTTCTGAAAGCTATGCTAACTTGCACAACATGTCATTTTGTGATATGCCATCTCCACTAGTCATTCAAACTCCTGGATCCAAATGGCAAACTTCTAGTGTAAGCCATGGTAACGAAATCCTTGTAGACAGACTTGTATTCCTTGCATCACTTATAGCCCTCAAGTCTACAGATATTAACATCATCTTGGGTATGGACTGGATGACAGCTCATTATGCCAAGATTGATTATTACACCAGGTCCGTTCAGCTTACACACCCATCTGGCAAGATAGTCACTGTCTCCACTAGAGTTGCAAGGCGTCAGCTCTATTCTCTCAATGCCAGCCCTCTTCCAGACCTTGGAGATATCCCGGTAGTCCGTGACTTTCCGGATGTCTTTCCAGAGGAACTGCCAGGTGTTCCACCTGACAGAGATGTAGAGTTCGTCATAGATCTTATCCCAGGAACCGCTCCAATCTCTAGGAGACCTTACAAAATGGCACCCTTAGAACTAGCCGAGCTTAAGAAACAACTTGATGAGTCCTTGCAAAAGGGTTTCATCCGTCCTAGTTCTTCTCCTTGGGCTTGCCCCATCCTCTTTGTCAAGAAGAAGGATGGTACAGATCGGATGGTTGTAGATTATTGTCCCGTTAATTTGGTCACGATAAAGAACAAGTATCCGCTCCCCAGGATCAACGATCTGTATGATCAGCTCGCTGGATCCTCAATCTTCTCCAAGATGGATTTGAGATTAGGCTACCACCAAATCAAAATCAAAACGGGGACATCCCTAAGACAGCCTCTATCACTCGTTATGGCCAGTACGAGTACACCATCATGTCCTTCGGTCTAACCAACGCCCCAGCTACCTTCTCCCACTTGATGAACTCGATCTTCATGGAGTACCTAGATAAGTTCGTCGTGGTTTACCTCGATGATATTCTTATTTACTCGAAGAACGAGGAAGAGCATGCCGAACATCTTAGACTTGTATTAGAAAAACTCAGAGAGCATCGCCTTTATGCCAAGTTCTCTAAGTGTGAATTTTGGTTGCCAGAAGTGACCTATCTGGGCCACGTGATATCCGGCAAGGGCATTGCTGTCAATCCGAAGGCCATTCTCGATTGGACTCCACCTGAAACCGTTAAACAAGTTAGGAGTTTCCTTGGTCTAGCCAGCTATTGTCGCTGCTTTGTTGAAAACTTCTCCAAAGTAGCCAAACCCCTCATGGAACTTCTCAAGAAAGATAAAAAGTTTGAGTGGTCCCCACAGTGTGAGTACAGTTTTCAGGAACTGAAAAGACGCCTGACTTCTGCTCCCATACTTGTGCCACCAGATTTCACTAAAGACTTTGTTATCTACTGCGACGCCTCACGACAGGGACTAGGTTGCATCCTTATGCAGGATCGTCATGTGATTGCCTATGCATCTCGACAGTTGCATCCACATGAGGAGAATTATCCTACACATGATCTAGAGCTTGCAGCCGTAGTCTATGCACTCAAGACCTGGCGACATTACCTTCTTGGTAAACATTGCGAGATCTACACCGATCACCAGAGTCTCAAGTATATCTTCACCCAACCAGATCTGAACCTTAGGCAAAGACGTTGGTTGGAGTTGATCACAGATTATGATCTAGGGATTACCTACACCCCA
>NC_041381.1:681071271-681102042 GCF_002162155.2 Triticum dicoccoides | reverse complement strand
GAGCTTGCAGCCGTAGTCTATGCACTCAAGACCTGGCGACATTACCTTCTTGGTAAACATTGCGAGATCTACACCGATCACCAGAGTCTCAAGTATATCTTCACCCAACCAGATCTGAACCTTAGGCAAAGACGTTGGTTGGAGTTGATCTCAGATTATGATCTAGGGATTACTTACACTCCATGCAAAGCTAATGTCATGGCTGATGCGCTAAGTCGTAAATCCTATTGCAACAATCTTATGTTGCAGCAAGGCCAACCACTTCTCCATGAGGAATTCTATAAGCTTAACCTTCACATTGCTCCTCACGGATTCCTTTCTACCTTGGTGGCGAAACCTACTCTTGTAGATCATATCATAGAAGCCCAGAAGCATGATACGGGGATTACCTGTTGTTTTCTTTGGGAATCGCCTGGTGGTCCCCAAGAAGCAGCATCTTCGACAATTGATTCTTAAGGAGGCGCATGAATCTCCTCTCATGATTCATCCCGGTAGTACTAAGATGTATCAGGACCTACGCCAGAGGTTCTGGTGGACTAGGATGAAGAGAGAAATTGCTGAGTTCATTGCTAAATGTGACGTTTGTCGTCGCGTTAAGGCAGAGCATCAAAGGCCTGCTGGCACCCTTCAGCCTTTAGCTATTCCTGAATGGAAATGGGATAAAGTTAGTATGGATTTCATCACCGGCTTTCCCAGGACCAAGAGAGGGAATAATGCTATTTTCGTAGTCATTGACCGTCTTTCCAAAGTGGCTCACTTCCTACCTGTTCGAGAGAGTATCACTGCTAGTCAGCTCGCTGACTTATATATTTCTCGAATAGTGTCACTTCATGGTGTTCCACTAGAGATCAATTCAGACCGTGGCAGTCTTTTCACTTCTCATTTCTGGGAGAGTTTCCAAACTGCCATGGGAACCCATCTTTCTTCAGTACCGCTTTCCACCCTCAATCAAGTGGTCAAGTGGAACGGTCAATCAAATTCTCGAAAACATGCTTAGAGCTTGCGTTATATCATTCGGTATGGATTGGGAGAAATGTCTTCCATTCGCCGAGTTTACTTATAACAATAGCTACCAATCCAGTCTCAGGAAAGCTCCTTTTGAGATTCTCTATGGACGAAGATGTCAAACACCTTTGAGCTGGTCAGAAACCGTGAAAGACAATTCTTTGGACCGGACATGATCCAGGAGGCAGAAGAGCAAGTTCGCATCATTCGTGAGAATTTGAAAACAGCCCAGTCTCGTCAAAAGAGCCAGTATGATCGTCATCATAAGGATATGACTTATGAAGTTGGCGACAAAGCTTACCTTCGGGTTACTCCTTTGAAGGGTACCCATCGTTTCGGTATCAAAGGCAAGTTGGCTCCTCATTACATTGGTCCTTTTCGCATTCTCGCTAAATGAGGAGAGGTTGCCTACTAGTTGGAACTACCCCCACATCTTTATCGAGTCCATGATGTCTTCCACGTCTCTCAACTCAGGCGTTGCTTCTCGGATCCTATCCGCGGAGTGGACCACGAAACGCTTGATCTCCAAGATAACCTCACATACCGAGAGTACCCAGTTCACATCCTTGATCAAGCAAAGCGTGTCACTCGATGTCATAACATCAAGTTTCTCAAGGTTCAGTGGTCTCATCATTCCGAGAGAGAAGCTACTTGGGAACGAGAAGATCGTCTTCAACTGGAGTACCCTGCTTTCTTTCTGTCGACCCTTGAATCTCGAGACGAGATTCTTTCAAGTGGGGGCGAGTTGTCACATCCCTAGTTCTGGTATGACCTAGGCTAGCTAGTCATTTGTGCATCATATTTAAATTTCATTTAAATTTGAAATGGGGATTTGTGAAACCCTCAGAATCATTTTTGGAAATGACCCAAATAAAAAATGCTCCAAAAAGGTCCAAGAAAATGCTCATGTTGCCCTCTGAAAATACTGGACAGAGAAAAAAATCAAACCAATATTTTTGGGAGCTCATAAGTATTTATTTTGGGCATTTGGAATTAATGCATAATTATTTGCATTGGATATATAAATGTTATATATATATTATATGTCCAAAAATTGTGCCATTTGTTGAGGAGCTCTGGAATAATACCACTAGCTCCTACAAAAATTGGCATAAGAAAATAAAATGATTTAGTATTTTCGTTAAATCAAAACAAATGTCAGAAAATAGAAAAGAGAAACAAACATGGGAAAACCTTACCTGGCGCTTACCTCCCTGTGCAGCCGGGCACTGTGCAGCCTAGCGACCCAATAGGCCGGCCCAGCTGACTGGCCGACGCCAGTCATCGTCTCCACTGCGCCAGGAGGACAGGGGCGTGTGCCCACGGCGCGCGCACACGTGCATCGCCACCTCCTGCTTGCCGCCGATCGCCTGGAGTTGTCTGAGGACACCACGCACGTCCCTGAGCCCCACCCTCTCACTCTCACCCTCGTTCCCTGCCTCCTCCGCTCTCTCTCTCGCTGGACTAAACGCGCCTGTCGCCGCCGCTCGCTGTTGCCGTGCCACCGCCGCGGCCTCGCCTCTCCGACAAGTCCAACAGCTCCGTGCCGTCGTCCTCGTCCTCTCCATCAAGCCACGCGTCGTCGGACACCCCGTGGAGCCTTCACCGCCGCCGTCTTCATCTCCAGTCGCCGGAGATCGTCTTCGCCGCCCCGCCGTCTTCAGCGCGTCCCCGAGCTTGCCGACAAGCCCGTCGAGTCCGCTGTGAGCCCCGCCGTCGAACCCCCCTCTCCCCTGCTCTTCTGGCGCCCTCCAGCTCCTCTGCCGCTCGAAGCCCGTGCTCCGGCCGCCGCCGTGAGCCTCGCTCCGGTGAACTCCGGCGCCCCCGCAGCCTCCAACCTGCTCCCCTGGACGCGGACGACGACGGGCTACGCCCCGGTGGTCTCCGCGCATCCAGCCGCCGCTCGTAGCACAAGTCCGGCGAGTCGCCACCGCGGCCCGAGGTCATCGCCGGCCGAACTCCGGTGAGACCGACGTGGCTTTCATTAGCGCCTAATCTCACAGCCTAAACCACCCCACCAGCCGCTGACCGTGGGCCCCAGGGCCAAGTCAAACACTGGTCAGTGCGGGTTTGACCCGGGCTTAACCACTATGTCACTGATGTGTGGCCCCACATGTCAGGTTTGACCCAGGTTGACTGCTGACACAGTGCTGACCTCAAGCTGACGCAATAATGATTTCTGGAATTATTTTAAATCAGGAAATTCTAGGAATTGTTATAAACTTCAAAAAATCATAGAAATTCAACCGTAGCTCAGATTGAAATAATTTATATATGAAAAATTATCAGAAAAATGCAATCTTTCCATATGTACTAGTTTCATGCATGACAAACCAACTTATACCTACTGTATAAGAGAAAACATGTAAATGGCATTTATAAGAGCTTAATTTGGAGTTGCATTTGAACTCTTGGTTCAAATGAACTTCAACCAAATGATTGCTAGATGCATTAGCACAAACAACATCACATCTACATGCCATGTTCATGCATCATCTTGTTGCATATGCTTGTGTATTGATTGCCGACACCGTTCCTTCTCGATAGGTCCTGCTCCAGAGACCGTTCCAGAGTACCTGTTTGAGGAGCAGTGCCCCGCTTGTTGATCTACCAGGCAAGCAAACCCCCTTGATCATTTTGATACAATCCTACTCTCTCGCTCCTGCTCTCAGTTATTGCATTAGGACAATAACGATTCATCTGCTACTTTGTGCTGCGGTAGTTGAACCCATTCCTCTGCATGACCTGTCATTGCCATAGTAAATAGTTGAAACCCACTAGCATGTGTAGGAGTTGTTTGAGCCATGTTGTGTTCCTACCATGCTATGCCTGCTATTGCTTAGAGTTGTGTCAGGTCTGATTCATTGGGAATGAATTGGAGTGTTACGATATGTTCTGACGCTGAGAGTGAAGTGTGTGAACACGATTTGGTAAAGGTAGCGGTGAGAGGCCATGTAGGAGTACATGGTGGGTTGTCTCACTGGAACCGTCCTTAAGCACTGAGTTCTATGTATGTTGTCCAATGACTCGATACTACCACACATTGGGTTCCGGTAACTCGACCCCTCTCGGCTTATTAACCAACTTGATCTCTGTCCAGGAGTCGCAACTAGTTTCTGGTGTTTGTAGGTAGTGTTAGTAGTCTACCAAGTGGCACCCGGCCAGGTGGGCTTGGGACAGACTAGGCACAGTGGCACGGTGTACCAAGTGGCACCCGGATGGTGGGTTTGGGAACCCTGCTCACATCGTTTGGGGCCGTGAGCGACACCCCGGCCGGATCTCCTTGCGGATGGAACCCGAATAGGCGATAAACCTGGACTAGAGTCTTGTATGGTTAGTCAGGTCGTGGCCGACACCCTCGCCAGGCTTCCGCTTGAAGGTTGCCGAGATACATGACGTGTGCATGGCGGTAAGTGGCGAGAGCGTGTGTGAAGAAGTACACCCCTGCAGGGTTAATATGATCTATTCGAATAGCTGGGTCCGCGGTTATGGATTTCTTGGATGCTTACATGGTACATAGACAACTTGAAGTGGATACTCTAAAATTCTCAAGACAAGTGTGAGTGCTATGGATGGCCTTCTCGTAGGGAGACGGGGATGATTCCATAGTAGTGTATTGTGTGGTGATTAGTGGACTCGTGTGCGCCATATCACCTCAAAGAAGTTCTGGTAGTCGTAGAACATGATAGCCACAGAGTCAAAGCTGGCTTGCTACAACTAAACCCCACATTACCCTCCTGATACAAATGCATGTATGATAGGATCTGATGTAAGTCTTGCTGAGTACCTTTGTACTCATGTTGCTTTATTTATGTTTTTGCAGCGGAGACTTCGGTCTTACTAGTGTTCTCGTGGACTTCGACAAGTAGCTTGTACCTCAGCTACGATCTTGATCGGAAATTGTAGTTAGTCAGGCTCTTCAGCCTTTTTCATTTGTAGATGTCTGTACCCAGACATGTAATGCTTACGCTTGTTGCTTGTATGCTCTGTATGATGGGTCCTGTGACCCCTGTTTGCAATAAATGCTATGATGGCTCTTCTGAGCCTTTATCTATTTGAGTTGTTGAGTTATGCTGTGATGCCATGTTGTACAACACATACTTGCATGTTATGCGTATGTATGATGTGTATTGCTATGTGTGGGATCTAACTATCTAGTTGTTTATCCTTAGTAGCCTCTCTTACCGGGAAATGTCTCCTAGTGCTTCCATTGAGCCCTGGTAGCTTGCTACTGCTCCGGAACACTTAGGTTGGCCGGCATGTGTCCTTCTTCGTTGTTGTGTCTGTCCCTTCGGGGAAATGTCACGCGGTGTCTACCGGAGTCCTGTTAGCCTGCTACAGCCCGGTTTACCGGAGTCCTGCTAGCCCAGTTGCTACAGCCCGGATTCACTCGCTGATGACCAACACGTTCGTTGCTGGGTCATGTATGCCTGTCCCTGTAAGTTAGTGCCACTTTGGGTTCACGACTAGCCATGTCAGCCCGGGTTCTTTGTCATATGGATGCTAGCGACACTATCATATACGTGTGCCAAAAGGCGCAAACGGTCCCGGTCATGGTAAGGCGACACCCGTGGGAATACCGTACGTGAGGCCGCAAAGTGATATGAGGTGTTACATGCTAGATCGGTGTGGCATAGAATCGGGGTCCTGACAAATCAAGAGGCGCCATGTCAGCATCTCCGCACCCGCAGCCAATCGCGGGGTGCCACGCGTCCCCGTCGGCTCCTCACCGTGCCGCGGCCCGCGAGCCCACGGACGGCCCGCCCGGCCCGACCGCGCGCCGCAGTCTCTGTGCGCCGCCGCCGCCGTGCCGCCCTCCGGTGAACCCCGCACCTCCACCGCACCGGCAACCGCCGCCCACCTTCGTGCCACTCGCCGCTCGCTCCAGCCAATCCGCCCCGACCCCACCTGCCGCTTGCGCCGGTGCGCGCCGTCGTCTCGCAGGGACAGCCACTGCTGCCGGAGCTCCCTCGCCGCTGCCCCGTCATGAGCTGCCGCCGGATTCGGCCGAAACGGGTCAGGAGCGACCAGATCCGGTCGTCTTCAGCGCCCGTAGCCTCCCCGCCATCCCTGCGTCCTTACCGGCGTCACCGTCGGCCGCCGCCACCTCTGCCTCCCCATTTCTGATAGGGATCGAGGGAGACGACGCCCCCGCTCGTCGCCCCGCGTGGGCCTGGTCCCTCGCCGTCCCAGCCCAAGCCTCCCGCCAGCCTGCCTCGCCTCCTCTTCATTTTGGGCCCAAGCCCATGGTGAGCCCCGCTTCTAAACCCCGCTCGTGCGTTGTTTTGCTAGTAGACGCTCATTCTGTCTTTTTCTGATAAAACAACGAAGTCCCGAAATCCTATCATCATGTGCCCAAATTCTTCATGCCATAACTTCATCCTTATAGCTCCGTTTTGCATGTATGATATATCAAACTGTTCATTGTGAGATGATATTCATTTCATTACATTGTGTCATGCTTGTTTGAGTCCATCTTGATGCCCTAATCATCGTTGCAATAGTGCTATACGATGTTTACTGCTGGAATCTGCTGATTGTTAACATCATTTGTGCACCTTGTGAGTGCCACAACTTTGTCTCTGTTGATGCTATGATGACAATCTTGATATGAACATGTGCTGCTATTCATTACCTTCATGATGATGTGCTTTGAATTCATGTTAGGGTGCATTTTGATATCTTAAACCCTGTTGCAAAAGTGCATGTTGATGTTAACTGCTGAAAACTGCCATAACTTGTTGATTTTTCATTTTTGTTGCATTTGGTGTGTATCCTATGAGCATGATGTCTATATGTTTTAGGAGCATTTTCATGCCACCTTTACAGTGGTTCCATCCATTTATTTTTATGTGATCTGTAGTGAGTGCACCAACCTTGTGAAGTGGGCTACTTGCTTTAAACTTTCTGTCAGTGCTGAAACTGCTATATCATGTTGCCATGTTTGTTTGATGCTACCAATTAATCCATGCATAATCTGGAGATGCTTAGTTTGAGGTGTTTTTTTATATGCTATGATCGATCATGCAATGCCTTTTGATGCCCCATATATGTCCTGTAGAACATGTTTTCATTGCCATGAAGATGCCTATATGTTGTTCCAGATTTCTGTTAACTTCATGATGCCTTATTGTGAGCTTGTTATTGAGTGATACATGCCTCTTATGGAGATGCTCCAATTACATGTTTTGAAGTATGCTATGAGTAATATGTTCACATGCTATGTGTGCTAATTTTTCATGTCATATGCCTCTTTTCCATGCTTGCAAACATGCCATCACAATGTTGCTGTTTTACACTTGCTCAAACTGTTTCAACTTTCAATCTTGTCATGTTGGTTCCCACTAATCCATGAGTCATATATATATGATGACATGATATTATTTGCTATTTGATATGTGTACTTTGATGCCATGCCCTTGGTTTCTATGGTTACTTGCTGTAGGTTGTCTCTTTCTTGCTCTCAAGTTGCTATCATATTAACTCTGCTCATGCATATGTTGATGTGTTATAAAGTTGCATTTTGCATTGATCATATTGGTTTAATCTTGATTCATGTGAACCTGAACCTTTAATGATATTTGAAGTATGTTATCTGTAAATGAAGTGCATGCCAAGTTTATGCTCATAAGTTTCCTGTAGCATGTTGTTTGGATGTTTGCAAAGTGCCTACTTGCTGTTTTGGGCAGATTGTTGTTATAACTTGTTTGGAGTGTATGTGTTGCATCGTTGCTCCGTTCTGAGCATGCTCTATATGAAACTTGCTTAGAATTGCATGTAGTTTCATCTTATCATGTTGAATCCATGTTTTGGGAGTGTTTGCTTGATGTTTGAATGCATTTTGCATCAATGCCATGTTTGACTTGTTTTGCTCATATCTTCTAGGTCGTAGCTCCGAATTAAATGAACTTAATATGGAACTTGACTAGAATTTCGTGTAGATCATCTTGGTCATCTTAACTTGTTATCTAACAACTTGAACATAAGGTTTATTCAGATCTGGACCAATTTACAAATTTGCATATGAGGACTTACCGGATTTGTTATATGTTGTTTCCGACCTCATTTAAACTTGCTTTGATGTGTTGCGCTTGTATGCATCATCTCTTGCCATGAGTAGCATCATATAGACTTTGTCATGCATCATGCTTAGTTGTGCATCATGTCATGCTTATGTGTTGTGTGTTTACCATGTTGTTTGCTTCTTCCCGGTTGTGCTTCTTCTGGATAGTTCCTGTTTCGTTGTGATCATGAGGATTTGTTCGTCTACGCTTGGTACGGCTTCATCCGTTCATCTTCTTCATGGATTCGTTCTTCTTCCTTGCAGGATTTCAGGCAAGATGACCGTTATCCTGGATCTCACTACTATCATTGTTATGCTACTTGCTTCGTTCTATCGCTATGCTGCGCTACCGACCACTTCTTTATCAAGACTCCCAAACTGCCATGTCAGCCTCTAACCTTTTCACCCTTCCTAGCAAACCGTTGTTTGGCTATGTTACCGCTTTGCTCAGCCCCTCTTATAGCATTGTTAGTTGCAGGTGAAGTTGAAGATTGCTCCATGATGGATAGAATTATGTTGGAATATCACAATATCTCTTATTTAATTAATGCATCTATATACTTGGTAAAGGGTGGAAGGCTGGGCCTTATGCCTGGTGTTTTGTTCCACTCTTGCCGCCTTCGTTTCCATCATACCGGTGTTATGTTCCTTGATTTTGCGTTCCTTACGCGGCCGAGGGTATGGGAACCCCTTGACAGTTCGCTTTGAATAAAACTCCTCCAGCAAGGCCCAACCTTGGTTTTACATTTGCCTAACAACCTATTACCTTTCCCTTGGGAGTAATTAACCCGAGGGTCATCTTTATTTTAACCCCCCCGGGCCAGTGCTTCTCTAAGTGTTGGTCCGAACTAGAGCCACTTGCAGCGCCACCTCGGGGAAACTTGAGGGTTGGTTTTAGCTGTACGTAGTGTTCATCCAGTGTGCCCTGAGAACGAGATATGTGCAGCTGCTATCGGGATTTGTCGGCACATTCGGGTGGTCTTGCTGGTGTTGTTTTACCATTGCCTAAATGTCTTGTAACCGGGATACCGAGACTGATCGGGTCTTCTCGGGAGAAGGAATATCCTTTGTTGGTCGTGAGAGCTTATAATGGGCTAAGTTGGGACACCCCTATAGGGTTTGATCTTTCGAAAGCCGTGCCTGCGGTTATGTGGCAGATGGGAATTTGTTAATGTCCGGTCGTAGAGAACTTGACACTTGACTTAATTAAAATGCATCAACCACGTGTGTAGCCGTGATGGTCTCTTTTCGGCGGAGTCCGGGAAGTGAACACGGTTTGTGTTATGCTTGAACGCAAGTAGTTTCGTATTCACCCCTTGATCACTTCTAGCTTCTCGACCGTTGCATTGCTTCTCTTCTCGCTCTTATTTGCGTATGTTTGCCACCATATATGCTTAGACGCTGCTGCAACCTCACCACTTATCCTTTCCTTACTCAGTTAAGCTTTGCTAGTATTGATACCCATGGTAATGGGATTGCTGAGTCCTCGTGGCTCACAGTTTACTAAACCAAAAGTTGCAGGTACAGGTTATGCGATGATCATGACGCGAGAGCGATCTTTGCTTGTTTTGGAGTTCTTCTTCTACTTCTTCTTTGATCAGGGGATAGATTCCAGGTCGGCAGCCTGGGCTAGCAGGGTGGATGTCGTTTGTGTTTCTGTTTGTGTTTCATCCGTAGTCGGATGTTGATCTTATGTGTGATGATGTTGTATTTGTGTGGCATTGTATGCCTCTGGTCTGTATCCCCAACTATTATGTAATGGTATGATGCAATGATATCCACCTTGCAAAAGCGTCTCCGATATGCGCTTCTATCCTTGGTGGGACCTTAGAGTTTCTTTAGGATAGGGTCGCATATTGGGCGTGACAAGTTGGTATCGGAGCCACGACCGACCATAGGAGCCCCCTTTATTGTTCATAGTTTGGCCGTTGTTGAGTCTAGAAGAAATTTCGGAGTCTAGTTATATCGGAGAGTAGGATTTCTTTTTACTCCTCAGCCCCTTCGTCACTCTGGTCAGGAATCTTGATGTAGGTGTTTTGAATTACTCCTCTTCCCTTCAAATTTTTCTTTAGGATCACGCGGTTAGTTTTTCATTCGTGGGTTCTCAGTTCTTTTCATCCAGTGCATTTTCTCGTCATGACGATTTGACCCTCTTTGTTTTTGCAAGTTCAATCCTCAGTTCGCTCTCAACGAAGTTGTTTCTCTGCCCTTAGTTGTATTCTTTTCCCACCCGCCCACCCTTTTTATTCCCGGAGCCGGAGTCTGTAATCGAGTATCCATCCTACTCATGCGAAGCCTTTGCTTTCTTTCAACCGGTGTTTTCTCTTCAAGATATTTTCGGTTCCCCCTTCCAGGTGCCTTTGTTTTTCCCGCCCTCCCACCCTTTTTCTTCCCGGAGTCTGAGTCTCTTTCGACCATCAATTTCATTCGTGTGGAGCCTCTTTAGTTTTTCCTCAATTATTTCAACCGGTGAATTCTCGTTTCGTTTGACATTCTTCATCTCTTTTCCGGTGGACTCAATTCAAATTTTTCGGGTTGATCACATTCTTTTCCTTGGATCAAGTGTTCTCCTTGCTCGTGTGCCTCTCGCCATTCAATCATTCCGGAGTTTGGAAGACATCTCAGTAGATTCGTCTGTGTTCCAATTAATTCGAGGTTGTCACCTCATTCAAATATTTCAATTGTTCCGGTGCATCATCTATCTGTTCAACATCCTTTCCAACAGTGTTTTTCTCTTTAGTGGGCCCTAACCCACATGTGTTTTCCCAGGATCTTACCTGACTCTTCTAATTATTCCGGAGCTATTCCAGATTCTTTTCAAACTTTGACGTAAGAATGAATTTCATCAGTCAGAGGCCATCTCCAAGATCGCTTTCAAATTATTTTCATCTTTGGTTCAACCCTTAGTCTTTTTCATTCACCCGGAGTATCTCAGTAATTTTGGTGGTGTTTTCCGTCGTCATTTGAAGACCGAAGAAGAGTTTTTCCTCTAAATCTTGCCCGTTCTCTCGAAGCTTCACGGTTCTAGTTTCGTTCTATCCTCTCGAATTGTTCTGTTTGTCAGTTATTCTCTCTTACCCATCTGGAGTATGTCAGGAGTTTTTTTCCGTTTCTTTTCACCAGAGGCCATCATTCCAGCTATCGTTCTCTATTTATCCTAACGCATCTGTCATGTACTCTTTAATCAGCTTGTTATCTCTTTGTTCTTTTGCATTTAAATCCCCTCAAGAATGTTTGTTCTTCTAATTCTTCTCGGTGATTCATTCTCTTTCATCAGTCATTTTCGAACTCTTATGGTGGTTCGTTCAAGATTCTTTTTCTTTGATTATCATTCAATCCATTCGTTCTTTCCAATCCTATCGGTGGTTCATGACAACTTTCTCAAGTTTTGTGCTATATCCCCCTTAATCCTTTTCAACAAGAATAAGTTGAATGCCAAATCCGGTTGTCATCAATTAAATTCGATGAGGATAAGCATAACGTAATTCTTATTCTTATTTCATCATCGTCAAGTAACCCCTTCCTTCGGAGTTTGTTCATGATGAATAATTTCGCGGTTCGAAGTGTTTTAATCTTTTCTTTTCCGGAGTTCGAATTTTTCCTCGGCCATTTCTTCGAAACCCCCATCTAAATCACCGCAAGGCCCAGTCTTATTTTTTTCATCCTTCATTTCTATCTCATCATCCTTTTGTCACCGGAGTTCTTCATGGTGGTTCTTCATGATTTAATTCATTCTTCAAGAGTTCATCAAGATTTTGTTGGAGGAGTTCAAATATCTTTTCTTCTCGCGTCTCGGAGTGCAAATAATTCTCCGTTTTCTCCTGAAGTGGACTTTTGCATTTCTTCATTCTTCTCAGCTATTCAGACATTGGTTGTGGTATAATTTCACCTCAAGTTTTGAGTTGTTTTGATAAGTCCACAACAAGCTTATTCTTTCGTTGTTGATTTTCTCAACAACTCCGTTCAATCCTTCCTTCTAAGTTCTTTTCATTCCATTCTTTCAATTCGTCCGGAGGCATTGTGTTGTTCATCTCATCAAGTGTCATCCCATCTTGTGAAGTTCATGTTCTATTCCTTCCATTTTCAGTCGGAATGCTGCCGAAATTCTTATGTTCTTATTCCTTTCCTATCTTATTCAAACCGGAGTGGTTTTAGAGTCTATCTTGTTTCCATGAGCATTTGATTCTTGTCATATTCGTCGTTTATCATTTCTACCAGAGTGCCCTCGACTTTGTTCATCTTCTCTCTTGCGTTCTTACTTCACCTCTTCCTCTTTCTCTTCCGTCTTGTTCCTAAGATCTCGGGACGAGATCTGTTGTTAGTGGAGGAGAGTTGTAACGCCCCGAATCCAATGCGCCAGGTGTCTTCCAGTCATTCGTTGTTGTTGCCATGTCATTTGCTTGCGTGGTGCATTTTGCCAGGTCATCATCTGCATTTCATTTGCATGTTTTTTCAAAACTTGCATCCGTTCGGGTTTCCCCGGTTCTCTCCGTTGTCCGTTCTAAGCCCAACCACTCTCGCACGCGCCCGTAGCACCTCCTAGTTCTTGTTTTGTGAGCCGCTGAAAAATTTGCTTGCAATGGGACGAGATTTACCGAGTGGCCTTCGTATATCACCGGTAGACCGCCCATCAAATTTTGTTCCATTTGGAGGTCGTTTGATGCCCCAACGGTTAACCAAGTTAACCAAAACCCCTCTCTATTTTGCAGACCAGCATCCCTTCACACAGCCCACCTAGCCCATCTAACTCCCCTCCATGGTCTCGGTCATTCAATCACGATCGTGTGGGCGAAAACCGCACCTCATTTGGACTCTCCTAGCTCCCTCTACCTATAAATTAGTCCCCTCCCCCGAAATTTCGGGCAAACCCTAGATCAAAACCTCCCTCTCGCCCGCCGGACATGTCCGCTCGCCGTTGAATGCGTCCACCGCCCGCAGCCATGTTGGCCGGACCAATCACGAGGCACCACGTCAGCATCTCCACCGCCCGCAGCTAATCCCGTGGTGCCACGCGTCCCCGCCGGCTCCCCGCCGCATCGCGGCCGATGAGCCCACGACCGGCCAGCCCGACCCGACTGTGCGCTGATGAACCACAAGTGTAGGGGATCTATCATAGTCCTTTCGATAAGTAAGAGTGTTGAACCCAACAAGGAGCGGAAGGAAATGATAAGCGGTTTTCAGTAAGTTTTTCTCTATAAGCACTGAAATTGTAGGTAACAGATAGTTTTGTGATAATATAAATTGTAACGAGTAACAAATAATAAAAGTAAATAAAGTGTAGCAAGATGGCCCAATCCTTTTTGTAGCAAAGGACAAGCCTGGACAATTTCTTATAATGAGAAAAGAGCTCCCGAGGACACATGCGAATTATCGTCAAGCTAGTTTTCATCACGCTCATATGATTCGCGTTCGGTACTTTGATAATTTGATATGTGGGTGGACCGGTGCTTGGGTGCTTCCCTTACTTGGAAAAGCATCCCACTTATGATTAACCCATATTGCAAGCATCCGCAACTACAAAATAAGTATTAAGGTAAACCTAACCACAACATTAAACATATGGATCCAAATCAGCCCCTAACGAAGCAACACAGAGGTTTAAGCTTCTGTCACTCTAGCAACCCATCATATACTTATTACTTCCCAATGCCTTCCTCTAGGCCCAAATAATGGTGAAGTGTCATGTAGTCGACGTTCACATAACACCACTGGAGGAAAAGACAACATACATCTCATCAAAATATCGAACGAATACCAAATTCACATGACTACTAATAACAAGACTTCACCCATGTCCTCAGGAACAAACGTAACTACTCACAAAGCATATTCATGTTCATAATCAGAGGAGTAATAATATGCATTAAGGATCTGAACATATGATCTTCCACCAAATAAAGCAATTAGCATCAACTACAAGGAGTAATCAACACTACTAGCAACCCATAGGTACCAATTTTTGGTTTTGATACAAGATTGGATACAAGAGATGAATTAGGGTTTTGAGAGGAGATGGTGCTGGTGAAGATGTTGATGGAGATTGACCCCCTCCCGATGAGAGGATCGTTGGTGATGACGATGGTGATGATTTCCCCCTCCCGGAGGGACGTGTCCCCAGCAGAACAGCTCTATAGAGCCCTAGATTGGTTCCGCCAAGGTTCTGCCTTGTGGCGGCGGAGTTTCGTCCCGTAATCTTGCCCATGATTTTTCCAGGGCAAAAGCCTTCATATAGCATAAGATGGACACCGGAGGGTCACCAGGGGTCCCAGGAGACAGGGGGGCGCCTAGTAGTGGTGGGCGCGCCCCCCACCCTCCTGGCCAGGGTGTGGGCCCCCTGAGGTGTTTCTTCCGCTCAATAATTCTTATTAATTCCAAAAATATGTTTCGTGGAGTTTCAGGATTTTTGGAGCTGTGCAGAATAGGTTTCCATTGGTTGCTCCTTTTCCAGCCAGAATTCCAGCTGCCGGCATTCCACCTCTTCATGGTAAACCTTGTAAAATAAGAGAGAATAACCATAAGTATTGAGATATAATGTGTGATAACAGCCCGTAATGCAATAAATATTGGTATAAAAGCATGATGCAAAATGGACGTATCAACTCCCCCAAGCTTAGACCTTGCTTGTCCTCAAGTGGAAGCCGAAATTGAAAAATATGTCCACATGTTCAGAGATAGAGGTGTCGATAAAAAATAAAAAACGGACATGAGGGCATCATGATCATTCTTATAACAGCAACATAAATAGATTTTGTCATATGATTTCTTATGCTCAAGTAACAACCAATTCACAATGTCAAGTATGGTTCAGAAACTTCATTGGGAACTAACAAACTATAATCTCAGTCATTGAAGCAATTGCAATTTATCATAACATCAGAAAGAGTCAAGAAAAGAGCTTTTTAGAAAGTCCACATACTCAACCACCATGTAGTCTTCCACAATTGCTAACATTCACGCGGTACTTGTGGTTATAAAGTTTCAACCGGACACTGAGAAAGATAGGGGCTTATTGTGTTGGCTCCCAACGTATTCACCTTTAAGTGATGTCAACAATAATAGTTCATGCTAACTTACATCCAATTGGATATATATATCATGATCTTTAAAACACGAGGAGCTTGCCAAAGGATAAAATGAAAAAGGGAAAGGTGAGGATCACCTTGACTCAAGCATAAAGTAAAAACATAAAGTAAAAGATAGGCCCTTCGCAGAGGGAAGCAGAGGTTGTCATGTGTGTTTAGGGTTGGATGCATGAAATATTAATGCAAAAGAATGTCACTTTATATTGCCACTTGTATGTGGACCTTTATTATGCAGTCCGTCACTTTTATTGCTTTCACAACAAGATCGTATAAAGCTTATTTTCTCTGCACTAATAAGGCATACATATTTATAGGGAAATTTTTATTGCCTGCAACATGACAACTTACTTGAAGGATCTTACTCAATCCATAGGTAGGTATGGTGGACTCTCATGGCAAAACCGGGTTTAAGGATATTTGGAAGCACAAGTAGTATCTATACTTGGTGCAAGGAATTTGGCTAGCATGAGGGGGAAAGGCAAGATGATAGCAATATGAACTCTTTTATTCTCTACTTTCTCAAGATGATAGCAAGATAGCAAAGCCCTTGACTCAACACTAATCTTTATTATAGATAGCTCACGTACTTACATAAAGAGATCACATAGAAAAACTCAAAACTACTTGATACTAGAACTTCAATCTACTAGATCAAGATACTACTAAAAGGATCGAACTAAATAAAACGGTAAAGATAGGAGTGTGATGGTGATACGATACCGGGGCACCTCCCCCAAGCTTGGCAGTTGCCAAGGGGAGTGCCCATACCCATGTGATTATGTCCTCGGAGGTGGTGAAGTAGGAGTTGTTGATGATGTAGGCTTCTTCCTCAATTTATGGTTGAGTATAGTATTTTTCTCTTTTAGGTCCTCGATCTCCTGCTCAAGGCTTAATACTCTTTTGCACAATTCCTGTTTATTTTCCAGCAAGAGACGAAAAGGGATAAACTCGATCTTTGGCTTCTTTGCTCTATTAGGGAGGCTTGACTTTTTAAACTCCACATGCATTTCCCCGGGCTGAGGTAATGGGGTTTCTTCTTCGTCTGAACTTTTCTCCTCCTTTCCCTTAGGCTCATAGTCTTCCTCTTCTTCAGTGGTCCAGCCATCATGCTGCAAGTCCCCGTAGACCTTAGGGTCTGCAAGATAATCAGCCACATAGCCCTCCCCTTCCGAATCCTGAGACGACATATTGCTCTAAATCTGTAACAGAAACAGCTCGAAATGAAAACAGAGGATATTTCGTGATATGGTGGTCAAAGCCTTAGGGAGATTATATAATGAATTTTTACCAACCAAAATACGTAATGTGCAAGGAAACGGAGTCCGGGAGGCACACGAGGTGGCCACGAGACAGGGGGCATGCCCAGGAAGGGTGGGCGCACCCTCCACCCTCGTGGAGGCCTCGTGTCCTTCCTGGACTACTTCTCTTTTCCTAAAATTCTTAAATATTCCAAAACTGATAAAAATTGCCATTAGAATTGGTTTGGTGTCGGTTCACTTACCGTACCACATACCTATTCCTTTTCGGAGTCTGGAACGTCCTGGAAAGTGTCCCTTATGTATTCCTCCGGGGTTACAGTTTCAATAATATTAGTTTCAACATTGATAGGATTACCTGAAATATAATGTTTAATTCTTTGATCGTTCACCACCCTCGGACTTGTGCCTTCGAAGCTGTTGATTTTTATGGCACCGAAACGATAGACATCCTCAATAACGTAAGGACCTTCCCATTTAGAGAGAAGTTTTCCTGCAAAAAAATCTTAAACGAGAGTTGAATAATAACACATAATCACCTACGTCAAACTCACGCTTTTGTATCCTTTTGTCATGCCAGCGTTTAACTTTTTCTTTGAATAGCTTGGCATTCTCATAGGCTTGGGTTCTCCAATCATCAAGTGAGCTAATATCGAACAACCTCTTCTCACAGGCAAGTTTAAAGTCATAGTTGAGCTCTTTGATAGCCCAATATGCTTTATGTTCAAGTTCTAGAGGTAAATGACAAGCTTTTCCATAAACCATCTTATATGAAGACATACCCATAGGATTTTTGTATGCAGTTTTATAGGCCCATAATGCATCATCAAGTTTCTTGGACCAATTCTTTCTAGATCTATTCACAGTCTTTTGCAAAATTAATCTGAGCTCTCTATTGCTCAACTCTACTTGACCACTAGACTGCGGATGATAAGGAGATGCGATTCTATGATTAACATCATACTTAGCAAGCATCTTACGGAAAGCACCATCAATAAAATGTGAACCAACATCAGTCATAAGATATCTACGGACTCCAAACCTCGAAAAAATAACTTCTTTAAGCATTTTAATAGAAGTGTTATGATCAGCACTACTAGTTGGAATAGGTTCTACCCACTTAGTAACGTAATCAACAGCAACTAAAATATGTGTATAACCATTAGAGGTAGGAAAGGGTCCCATATAATCAAAGCCCCAGACATCAAACGGTTCAATAAAAAGAGAATAATTCATAGGCATTTCTTCACGTCTACTAATATTACCAATTCTTTGACATTCATCACAAGATAAGACAAACTTACGAGCATCTTTGAAGAGAGTAGGCCAATAAAAACTGGATTGCAATACCTTGTGTGCAGTTCTATCTCCCGCGTGGTGTCCTCCATATGATTCAGAGTGACACTTGCGTAGGGTCTGTTCCTGTTCATGCTCAGGTACACAACGTCTAATAACACCATCTACCCCTTCTTTATAAAGGTGTGGGTCATCCCAGAAGTAATGTCTTAAATCATAAAAGAACTTTTTCTTTTGCTGGTATGTGAAACTAGGAGGTATAAATTTAGCAACAATGTAATTAGCATAATTAGCATACCAAGGAGTAGTACGAGAAGCATTAACGACCGCTAATTGTTCATCAGGAAAGCTATCATCAATAGGCAGTGGGTCATCAAGAACATTCTCTAACCTAGACAAGTTGTCTGCAACGGGGTTCTCAGCTCCCTTTCTATCAATAATATGCAAATCAAATTCTTGGAGCAAGAGAACCCATCTAATGAGTCTAGGCTTAGCATCTTTCTTTTCCATAAGATATTTAATAGCAGCATGATCAGTGTGAATTGTAACTTTGGAATCAACAATATGAGGTCTAAACTTATCACATGCAAACACAACTGCTAAGAACTATTTTTCAGTAGTAGCATAATTTCTCTGGGCAATATCAAGAGTCTAACTAGCATACTGGATAACATTCAATTTCTTATCAACTCCTAGAACAGCACCTACAACATAATCACTAGCATCACACATAATTTCAAAGGGTAAATTCCAATCAGGTGGCTGAACAATAGGTGTAGTGATCAAAGCTTTCTTAAGTATTTCAAATGCTTCTACACAATCATCATCAAAGACAAAAGGAATAACTTTTTGCAATAAATTAGTCAGAGGCCTAGAGATTTTAGAGAAGTCCTTAATGAACCTCCTATAAAAACCGGCATGACCAAGGAAACTTCTTATACCTTTTATGTCATTGGGACATGGCATCTTTTCAATAGCATCAACTTTAGCTTTATCAACTTCAATACCTCTCTCGGAGATCTTCTGCCCCAAGACAATGCCTTCATTAACCGTAAATTGTCACTTTTCCCAATTCAAGAAGAGACTAGTGTCTTTGCATCTTTGCAAAACTCGATCAAGGTTGCTCAAGCAATCATCAAAAGAGGATCCATAAACGGAGAAATCATCCATGAATACCTCACAAATCTTTTCACAAAAGTTAGAGAATATAGCCATCATACATCTTTGAAAGGTAGCAGGTGCATTACATAAACCAAAAGGCATACGTCTATAAGCAAAGGTACCAAAAGAGCAAGTAAAAGTAGTTTTCGATTGATCCTTAGCTGACACAGGTATTTGAGAAAAAAAAGAATAACCATCTAGAAAGCAGAAATGTGTGTGTTTGGATAGTCTTTCTAGCATTTGATCAATAAAAGGTAAAGGGTAATGATCTTTCTTTGTAGCTTTATTTAATTTACGGAAATCAATTACCATCCTATAACCTGTAATAATTCTTTGCGGGATCAATTCATCTTTATCATTAGGAACAACGGGAATACCTCCCTTTTTAGGAACACAATGGACAGGGCTTACCCAATCACTATCAGCAACGTGATAAATTATACCTGCCTCAAGTAGCTTTAGTATCTCCTTTCTTACTACTTCTTTCATCTTAGGATTCAATCGTCATTGAGGATCTCTAACTGGTTTGGCATTATCCTCCAAATTAATTTTGTGTTGACATAAAGTGGGACTAATGCCCTTGAGATCATCCAGAGTATATCCAATAGCAGCACGGTGCTTCTTTAGAGTTTTCAATAATCTTTCTTCTTCTTGCTCTGAAAGGTTAGCACTAATAATAATAGGATATATTTTATTTTCATCTAGAAGAGCATACTTAAGATTATCTGGTAATGGTTTGAGCTCAAACACGGGATCACCCTTGGGTGGAGGGGGATCCCCAAGAATTTTAACGAGAAGGTTGTGTTTCAGAATAGGTTCCTGTTGAAGGAACACTTTATCTATTTCCCTTCTTTCCTTCATAAACATATCGGTTTCATGGTCTAGCAAATATTGTTCTAACGGATCAGTAGGAGGCACGGCAATAGAAGCAAGACCAATAATCTCATCCTCACTAGGTGATTCTCTATCACGAGGTTGTCTATGAAACTTAGCAAAATTAAACTCATGAGTTATACCCTCTAAGCCAATTGTAACAGTACCCTTTTCACAATCAATCTTAGCATTAACAGTATTCAAGAAGGGTCTACCAAAAATAATGGAACAAAAGTAATCTTGTGGGAAACTAAGAACAAGAAAATCAGCAGGATATTTAACCTTCCCACACAAGACTTCAACATCTCTAACAATCCCAATTGGTGAAATAGTATCTCTATTGGCAAGCTTGATAGTAACATCAATACCTTCCAATTCAAGGGATGCAATATAATGCATAATTTCTTTATATAAGTCATAGGGTATTGCACTAGCACTAGCACCCATATCACATAAACCATGATAACAATGATCTCCTATTTTAACAGAAATAACAGGCATGCCTACAACAGGTCTATGAATCTTAGCATCTGGTTAACAATATTAGAAGTCTCACCACAGAAATAAATAACATGCCCATTTAAATCATCATCCAAGATATCTTTAACCATAGCGATACTAGGTTCAACTTTGATTTGCTCAGGAGGTGTATAAGTCCTAGTATTACTCTTACGAACAACAATCAAAGTTTTAGCATGATCCTTTATCCTAACAGGAAAAGGAGGTTTCTCAACATAAGTAGTAGGAACAATAGGATCACTATAGGTGACAGTCTTTTCTTCAACTGTAATAGGTGCAACTACTTTTACTTCAATGGGAGGATTATATTTAAACCACTTCTCTTTAGGGAGATCAACGTGAGTAGCAAAAGATTCACAGAAAGAAGCTACTATCTCAGAGTCAAGTCCATATTTAGTGCTAAATCCACGAAAAGCATCGGTATCCATAAAAGATTTAACACAATCAAACTTAGGTGTCATACTTGACTCCTTACCATCGTCGGAACCTCAATCTTCAGAGTTGCGTTTAATTATTTCCAATAAGCCCCATTTGAATTCAATAGTCTTCAGCAAATAAGAACCAACACAGGAAGTATTGAGCATGTTGCGATCATTGAGAGAAAGTCGAGCATAAAATTTTTGAATAATCATTTCTCTAGAGAGCTCATGATTAGGTCATGAATATAACATTGACTTAAGCCTCCCCCAAGCTTGAGCGATGCTTTCTCCTTTGCGAGGCCAGAAATTATATATGTAATTACGATCACGATGAACAAGATGCATAGGATAGAACTTCTGGTGAAATTCCAACTTCAATCGTTTATAATTCCAAGATCCCGTATCATCACATAGCCTATACCATGTCAGTGCATCTCCCTTCAAATATAAAGGGAAGACCTTCCTTTTGACAACATCATCGGGAATACCTGCAAGCTTAAATAATCCACAAACTTCATCCACAAAGATAAGGTGTAAATCGGGATGCAATGTTCCATCTCCTGCAAATGGATTAGCTAGCAGTTTCTCTATCATACCCGAAGGAATCTCAAAATAAATATTTTCAGTAGGTTCAGAAAGTTGAGGAGCAACTCTTTGCTCTTCTGGTCGGGGTGAAGATACCCTAAACAAGACCCTCAAAGGATTAGTTTCCATAGTAACAAGTGACAGAAAATTTCAGCACACTATATAAATGTTTCCTTACCAAGTTCCACTCACCAAAAGCACTACACTCCCCGGCAACGGCACCAGAAAAGAGTCTTGATGACTCACAAGTGTAGGGGATCTATCGTAGTCCTTTCGATAAGTAAGAGTGTCGAACCCAACGAGGAGCAGAAGGAAATGATAAGCGGTTTTCAGTAAGGTTTTCTCTGCAAGCACTGAAATTGTAGGTAACATATAGTTTTGTGATAAGATAAATTGTAACGAGTAACAAATAATAAAAGTAAATAAAGTGCAGCAAGATGGCCCAATCCTTTTTGTAGCAAAGGACAAGCCTGGAAAATTTCTTATAATGAGAAAAGAGCTCCCGAGGACACATGGGAATTATCGTCAAGCTAGTTTTCATCACGGTCATATGATTCGCGTTCGGTACTTTGATAATTTGATATGTGGGTGGACTGATGCTTGGGTTTTGCCTTTACTTGGACAAGCATCCCACTTATGATTAACCACTATTGCAAACATCCGCAACTATAAAAGAAGTATTAAGGTAAACCTAACCACAACATTAAACATATGGATCCAAATCAGCCCCTAACGAAGCAACGCATAAATTAAGGTTTAAGCTTCTGTCACTCTAGTAACCCATCATCTACTTATTACTTCCCAATGCCTTCCTATAGGCCCAAATAATGGTGAAGTGTCATGTAGTCGACGTTCACATAATACCACTAGAGGAAAAGATAACATACATCTCATCAAAATATCGAACGAATACCAAATTCACATGACTACTAACAACAAGACTTCACCCATGTCCTCAGGAACAAACGTAACTACTCACAAAGCATATTCATGTTCATAATCAAAGGAGTAATATTATGCATTTAGGATCTGAACATATGATCTTCCACCAAGTAAACCAATTAGCATCAACTACAAGGAGTAATCAACACTACTAGCAACCCACAGGTACCAATTTGTGGTTTTGATACAAGATTGGATACAAGAGATGAACTAGGGTTTTGAGAGGAGATGGTGCTGGTGAAGATGGTGATGGAGATTGACCCCTCCCGATGAGAGGATCGTTGGTGATGACGATGGTGATGCTTTCCCCCTCCCGGAGGGAAGTGTCCCCAGCAGAACAGCTCTGCCGGAGCCCTAGATTGGTTCCGCCAAGGTTCCGCCTCGTGGCGGCGGAGTTTCGTCCCGTAAGCTTGCCCATGATTTTTTACAGGGTAAAAGCCTTCATATAGAAGAAGATGGACACCAGAGGGCCACCAGGGGGCCCAGGAGATAGGGGGCGCGCCCAGTAGGGGTGGGCGCGCCCCCACCCTCCTGGCCAGGGTGTGGGCCTCCTGAGGTGTTTCTTCCGCTCAATAATTCTCATTAATTCCAAAAATAAGTTTAGTGGAGTTTCAAGATTTTTGGAGCTGTGCAGAATAGGTTTCCATTGTTTGCTCCTTTTCCAGCCTGAATTCCAGCTGCCGGCATTCCACCTCTTCATGGTAAGCCTTGTAAAATAAGAGAGGATGGCCATAAGTATTGAGATATAATGTGTAATAATAGCCCATAATGCAATAAATATTGGTATAAAAGCATGATGCAAAATGGATGTATCATGCGCCGCCGCCCGCCGCAGTCTCCACGCCCCGCTCCACGTATCAAGTGCATGTTGTTGTTAACTGCTGAAAACTGCCATAACTTATTGATTTGTCATTTTTGTTGCATTTGGTGTGTGCATTCTATGAGCATTATGTCTACATGTTTTAGGAGAATTTTCATGCCATATTTACAGTGGTGCCATCCATTTATTTTTATACACCCTGTTGTCAGTGCATCAAGCTTATGAAGTGGGCTACTTGCTGTTAACTTTCTGTCAATGCTGAAACTTCTATATCATGTTGCCATGTTTGTTTGCTGCTACCAATTAATCCATGCATAATATGGAGATGCTTAGTTGAGTGTTTTGTTTTGTATGTTATGCTCTATCATGCCATGCCTTTTGATGCCCTATATATGCCTTGTAGAACATGTTGTCATTGCCATGAAGATGCCTATATGCTATTCCAGATTTCTGTTAACTTCATGTTGCCTTATTGTGAGCTTGTTATTGAGTGATACGTGCCTCTTATGGAGATGCTCCAATTACATGTTTTGAAGTATGCTATGAGTACTTTTTTCGCATGCCATGTTTGATGATGTTTGATGTCATATGCCTTTGTTCCATGCTTGCAAACATGCCATCACAATGTTGTTGTTTTACACTTGCTGAAACTGTTTCAACTTTCAATCTTGTCATGTCGGTTCCCACTAATCCATGGGTCATATGTATATGATTACATGATATTATTTGCTCTTTGATATGTGTACTTTGATGCCATGCCCTTGGTTGCTATGTTTACTTGTTTTAGATCGTCTCTTTCTTGCTCTCAATTTGCCATCATATTAACTCTCCTCATGCATATGCTGTTGTGTTATAAAGTTGCATTTTGCATTGATCATATTTGGTTAATCTTGATGCCTATGAACCTGAACCTTTAATTATATTTGAAGTATGTTATCTGTACATGAAGTTCATTTTAATTTTATGCTCATAAGTTTCCTGTAGCATGCTGTTTTGATGTTTGCAAAGTGCCTACTTGCTATTTTGGGCAGATTGTTGTTATAACTTTTTTGGAGTGTATGTGTTGCACCTTTGCTCCGTTTTAAGCATGCTCTATATGAAACTTGCTTAGAATTGCATGTAGTTTCATCTTATCATGTTGCATCCATGTTTTGAGAGTGTTTGCTTGATGTTTGAATGCATTTTGCATCAATGCCATGTTTGACTTGTTTTGCTCATATCTTCTAGGCCGTAGCTCCGAATTAAATGAACTTAATATGGAACTTGACTAGAATTTTTTGTTGATCATCTTGGTGCATCTTAACTTGCTGTCTAACAACTTGAACATAAGGTTTATTCAGATCTGGTCCAATTTAGAAATTTGCATATGAGGACTTACCGGATTTGTTATATGTTGTTTCCGGCCTCATTTAAACTTGCTTTGATGTGTTGCGCTTGTATGCATCATCTCTTGCCATGAGTAGCATCATATAACCTTAGTCATGCATCATGCTTGGTTGTACATCGTGTCATGTTTATGTGTTGTGTGTTTACCTTGTTGTTTGCTTCTTTCCGGTTGTGCTTCTTCTCGATAGTTCCTGTTTCGTTGCTATCGTGAGGATTCGTTCGTCTATGCTTGGTTCGGCTTCATCCGTTCGTCTTCTTCATGAACTCGTTCTTCTTCCTTGCAGGATTTCAGTCGAGATGACCGTTATCCTGGATCTCACTACTATCATTGCTATGCTAGTTGCTTCGTTCTATCGCTATGCTGCGCTACCTATCACTTGTTTATCAAGCCTCCCAAACTGCCATGTCAGCCTCTAACCTTTTCACCCTTCCTAGCAAACCATTGTTTGCCTATGTTACCGCTTTTCTCAGCCCCTCTTATAGCGTTGTTAGTTGCAGGTGAAGTTGAAGATTGCTCCATGATGGACATGATTATGTTGGGATATCACAATATCTCTTATTTAATTAATGCATCTATCTTGGTAAAGGGTGGAAGGCTCGGCCTTATGCCTGGTGTTTTGTTCCACTCTTGCCGCCTTAGTTTCCGTCATACCGGTGTTATGTTCCTTGATTTTGGGTTCCTTACGCGGCCGAGGGTATGGGAACCCCCTGACAGTTTGCTTTGAATAAAACTCCTCCAGCAAGGCCCAACCTTGGTTTTACCTTTGCCTAACAACCTATTACCTTTCCCTTGGGAGTAATTAACCCGAGGGTCATCTTTATTTTAAACCCCCCCGGGCCAGTGCTTCTCTAAGTGTTGGTCCGAACTAGAGCCACTTGTAGTGCCACCTCAGGGAAACTTGAGGGTTGGTTTTAGCTGTACGTAGTGTTCATCCGATGTGCCCTGAGAAGAGATATGTGCAGCTCCTATCGAGATTTGTCGGCACATTCGGGCGGTCTTGCTGGTCTTGTTTTACCATCACCGAAATGTATTGTAACCAGGATTCCGAGGCTGATCGGGTCTTCCCAGGAGAAGGAATATCCTTCGTTGGTCGTGAGAGCTTATAATGGGCTAAGTTGGGACACCCCTGCAGGGTTTGATCTTTCGAAAGCCGTGCCCATGGTTATGTAGCTGATGGGAATTTGTTAATGTCCAGTTGTAGAGAACTGGACACTTGACTTAATTAAAATGCATCAACCGCGTTTGTAGCCGTGATGGTCTCTTTTCGGCGGAGTCTGGGAAGTGAACATGGTTTGTGTTATGTTTGAACGCAAGTAGTTTCATGATCACCCCTTGATCACTTCTAGCTTCTCGACCGTTGCATTGCTTCTCTTCTCACTCTTATTTGCGTATGTTGGCCACCATATATGCTTAGACGCTGCTGCAACCTCACCACTTATCCTTTCCTTACCTAGTTAAGCTTTGCTAGTCTTGATACCCATGGTAATGGGATTGCTGAGTCCTTGTGGCTCACATTTTACTACAACAACACTTGCAGGTACAAGTTATGCGATGATCACGATGCGCGAGCGATGTTTGCTTGTTTTGGAGTTTTTCTTCTGCTTCTTCTTAGATCAGGGGATAGGTTCCAGGTCGGCAGCCTGCGCTAGCAGGGTGGATGTCATTTGTGTTTCTGTTTGTGTTTCATCCGTAGTCGGATGTTGATCTTGTGTGTGATGATGTTGTATTTGTGTGATATTGTATGCCTCTGGTCTGTATCCCCAACTATTATGTAATGGTACGATGTAATGATATCCACCTGCAAAAGTGTCTCCAATATGCGCTTCTATCCTTGGTGGGACCTTCGAGTTCCTTTAGGATAGGTTCGCATATTGGGGCTGACACCCTTATTCAGCCCCCTCCGAGAGGGTACATTTTCCGGTGATTCGATTCGCGAGTTTCTCGCACTTTCTCCCGGTGATTTCTTCCACCCCAGGCAAGCCACACCCTCCATTTGCATCACAATAATGTAGTGACATGGTTTAATCTATTTGAACTTGTTTAAAATATTACTTTAGCTACATGACTTTGTGCATGGCATTTTCTTGGAGTATTATTTTGATTTTGCTGTTTCCATGCTATTGTTTGGATTACTAGGAGTTATGCTTGATGTTGATGAGTATCATGTTGTCATTGGTGTATTAGTGGTTGGTATTATGATTATTTCCATGATGGTATATGTTATTATATTTTGGAGTATTACTTTGGATATCATGCTGCCTTTGGATTATTAGTGGTTAGTATGATTAGTTTCATGATGCTAGTTGATGTTATGTTGCTTGGTGTATTATTTTCGGAGATGAGGTTTACATGTGGATCTTAGCCGAATAGCTTTATTCTTGTTATTGGAGTAGTAGGATTATTGTTTTCGGATTCATCATGAAAGTAGTGTTGTTCTACCCTTGGAGTATTTTGAGATGATGATATTGTGCTTAAATTATTTGTTGGATATTGCTATGATTTGGATTCTAGTTTAATAGTTGATATCGGAGTATCAGTTATCACAGTTATATTTTTGGGGTTAAATTCTGTCATTAAGTTGGTCAGGTGCCACCGAACCGGGCTTTTCCAGTGCAACCACATTTTTCTTTTATGGGAAGGCCCTAATGCGATGCTATTGTCATGCCTTTCGCCGGTTCCTCCAACGAGGGAAGGTTATGGGCGTGCGGTACCCTGGCCCGGTAAGCAGACATAACCTTGTGTGCCCGTTGTTGGTATTGAGAGCTCTTGTCCCCGTTTGAGACCATTTTGTTTTGCCACGACGGTGGCCGTTGGTGTCTTTGGTAGACACGGGGCCACCCATGACTTAGCCCAGTGGGGAGTGAGTCGGAGTGGCAGGGAGAGTGTCATGGTAGTAGAACGGTTTTGTCAGAACGCTGTTGGTCCACCCGAATGGGAGTGCGAGGCCATGGGTTCTATGGTGTGGGTAAAGTGCGCTACCTCGGCAGAGTGTCTGTGTTTAATCTATCAATAGCCGCGTCCTCGGTCATGGGCATAACTTCGTACCAGGTCACACCGTTCGATCAACACTCACATGACGGAATGACTTATAGGTGATTTATATGTTGATATTTTGAGCAGTACAGATTGGCAGGATGTTGATGATGATGTTGGAGACCAAGTTTTTGTCATGGTAGTGATCGCCGGAAAGATCACCCTTTGAGTCCAAGTGTTGGTCATGGTAGTGATCACCGAAAAGATCACCGTTTGAGACCAAGTGTTGGTCATGGTTTTGATCGCCGGAAAGATCACTGTTTGGTTACAAGGTAGCCCGATCCAAGACCACGAGGTTGGTCCGTTTGTGATCCGTGAATGATCACCGTTTGGTTTTGATCACGAGGTGATCGAGATGGTATATTGCTTGGCCGGTTAGCCAAGAGAGATATGGTTATGGAGATCTGAGATGGTGATTTATCAGTATTGTATCAGTTTCATACCATGCTTAGTAGTTGCTTCATTATGGTAGTTGTTAATTAATTAACCTGTTAATGCTATGTTATTGTCTTCCATTGATGTTTACGGTTGTTGTGAGCTTGCAAGTACATTCAATGTACTGACCTGGCGTGTCATGCCAGATTGCAGGTGATGCCATGATTTCTTGATTGCTTGTCGAGGTTGTCATGCATGCGAGCTAGATCGTGTCCCAGCCAGAGTCCTTGTGGAGTGGAGTTCACCACCTTCGTCATTGTTCCGCTGCTAGAAGTATTCCCCTACTACGAGTTGTTTCGCTGCTAGCATTGAGCAAGTGTAGTATCGCAGGCGTAGTGTCGCCATGCTGATGTGCTTCTTTGTAACATCAGACCCTTGTATTATTATTCTTGTAATAAGAGCTAATTTGTTCTATGTCAAGCAGTGCCGTATTCCAGAGACTTCTCCTCGATCTCTGGGCTAGAATACGGGGCGTTCCGGTTTCTCTGAGCCGGGGTGCCACATTCTTCCACCTCCTGAAAAGATCTGCCATCTTCTTAAGAGCATGAGCCTTGATCAATGGCTCTATAACTGGCTTATCCGGATCCTCCTCTGCCGGTAGGGTGAAATTTGCCTTCAACACGGTAGAAAGATCATCTTTGTGTCTATCATTGACATAAGACACTTGAGGGTCTTTGCTCTTAGGCTTATTCCATTGGTGGATGCTGGTCGGGATCATGTCCGTAACAAGAACCCCACACTGAGCAGAAAATGCTTCCTTGGTCTGACTGGGTTCAATCAGTTGGCCATCGCCCTTGATTGCTGTGATCGTGAACCTTTCATGCTGGCGCAACCTTTTCTTCGGGCCTCGTCTCGTTACCAAAGTTTGGCTCGATCTGGAGGGTGTGTACATACCAAAACAATTAATGCATCAATTATCTAGTCAGCACAGGCTAAATTAATAATATATATACCTCCCTGGACTTTGCAATAGCTCCTTCCTTCCTTCCGTCACCGGAGACGTCATCACTGCCTCCTTCTTCCACCGGCATTCAGTCACCGGAGCCATCATGATCATGTCCTTCCACCTCCATTGTTCGATCACCGGAGCCTGCTTCACCCTCTCCTTCCAGTCCATCGGTGTCGTTGAGAAACGACAAGACTACATCAGCTCCTCCGCGGATGATGTCCCCCAACAACTCTTCTTCTTCTAAGTCTCTTTGATGATCCATAGTTTTTGCAAATATTACAACATGTGGCAATTAATATACAAACATGAGAGATGGATATATTAGTGGCAAACATAGACCTAGCTATAGCTCGATGCTTCTACGGTTTGGGGTGGCCTCGACGACGCTTCTAGGGTTTGGGGTGGCCTCAGCAACGCTTGTAGGGTTTGGGGTGGCCTCGAGAATGCTTCTAGGGTTTGGGCCGGCCGCCTCTCTCATGAATGTCCGACGTCCAGACCGACAAGGGATTTAACAAAATGACGCCATTCTGGATGTGCAGAAAATGGTCCCTACTTTTTTTGATCTCATCTACCCTTCTATATGTCATGTTGTCTAGTGTCAAAGGATTCATGAAAACCATGGCTTCATCATTAGCCGGAAGTAACAGACGCATGATGGTATGAAGTTGTTTAAAATTAGTTTGGAACGGAGTCCTGACAGGATAATTCGTTTCTCGGTACGAAGTTCAGCAAGAGCCTTTCAAATATTTCTATTTGGATGGCATTTGCTGAAATTCGTACCAAAAGGCAAATTATCCTATCAGGACTCCGTTCCAAAACAACTTTGAAGTGCTTCATACCATCATGCGCCTGCTACTTCCGGGCGATTATGAAACCATGGATTTCTTCAATACTTAGACACAAGAAAACGTGCAAATCTAGAATGGTAGATGGATCAGGAAAAATATGGATCAACTTAATTATGCACATCCATAATGGGGGCATTCTTGATAAATCTCTTATAAATCTCGAGAGAGTTGCCGGGTAGGGGCGGGAGGGGGTAGGAGACCGACAACGTTTTTTTCTAGGGTTTCGTCCAGACCGCCTCTCTCATGAATGTCCGACATCCGAATCGACAAGGGATTTAACAAAATGGCGCCATTCTGGATGTGCAGAAAATGGTCCATAGTTTTCCTGATATCATCTACCCTTCTATATGTCATGTTGTCTAGTGTCAAAGAATTCATGAAAACCATTACTTCATCATTAGCCGGAAATGATAGGCGCATAATGGTACGAAGCTCTTCAAGGTTTTTTTGGAATGGAGTTCCTGGTTGATTAATTTGCTTTTTGATACAAAGTTCAGCAAGAGCCTTCCGAATATCGCTATTTGGAAGGTCTTTGCTGAAATTCGTACCAAAGGCGAATTATTCTATCAGGAACTCCGTTCCAAAACAACTTTGAAGAGCTTCGTAGCATCATATGCCTGTTACTTCCGGCTAATGATGAAGTCATGGTTTTATTCAATACTTTGACAGACAACGTGACATACTATGTCATGGTTATATGTATGTATATAGGAGTATGATTTTCTACAATAGCTTGCCACAGAAATAGTTAAGGTTTTCAATGGTGAAAGAGTTCTCTAAAATCCTGAAAAAATACTGAACCAACACACCTATAATATAACATGATCCAACGGAGGGATTGAATAAATATGATTGCATGTGTCCTGGGCAAAAAGAACAAAATTTTCAATATATATTGATCCTGCAGTGAGCTGAAATGCTTGTTTTTTTTTCACTGAGGACACATAAATGCATATTTTCACAATCACACCGTTGGATAATCTTATTATATTAGAGTGAGGCTCCCCTATTTGTTTCATAATTTTTATTTACTTTTAAGCCGTTAAATGTTTAGCAAGCCTTAACTAGTTCTATGGCAAACTATGATAGACACAGTTT
>NC_041381.1:681024817-681070551 GCF_002162155.2 Triticum dicoccoides | reverse complement strand
TGGACCCTCGACCCTTGCACGACCCTTAACCCCTCGGCGACCCTCGACCCTCTACCCTAGTTCACGACCCTCGCCCGCTCGGCGATCCAGGACCCTCTACCCTAGTTCCCGACCCTTGACCCCTCATGTCATATTTGTCTAGTGCCAAAGGATTCAACAAAACCATGTCTCATCATTAGGTGAAAGTTACAGGCGCATGATGGTACAAAGCTCTACAAAGTTAGTTTGGAACGGATTCCCAGATAGGATAATTCGCTTTTTGGTACAATTAAAGTTCAGCAAGAGCCTTCCAAATATCGCTATTTGGAAGGCCTTTGCTGAAATTCGTACCAAAATATGAATTATCCTATCCGAGACTCCGTTCCAAAATTACTTTGGAGAACTTTGTACCATCATGCCCCAGTTGTCGGTGTCAAAACCGGCGGAACTTGGGTAGGGGGTCCCGAAGTGTGGGTCTAAGGTCGATGGTAACAGGAGACGGGGGACACGATGTTTACCCAGGTTCGGGCCCTCTTGATGGAGGTAATACCCTACTTCCTGCTTGATTATCTGGATGAATATGAGGATTACAAGAGTTGATCTACCAAGAGATCGTAATGGGTAAACCCTAGATGTCTAGCATGTATGATTATGATCGCCTCTATGGACTATACCCTCCGGTTTATATAGACACCGGAGGGGCCTAGGGTTGTACAGAGTCGGTTTACAGAGGAAGGAATCTTCATATCCGAGCGGCAAGCTTGCCCTCTTATACGTCTCCAACGTATCTATAATTTTTTATTGTTCCATTCTATTATATTACCCCTTTTGGATGTTTATGGGCTTTATTTTACATATTTATATCATTTTTGGGACTAACCTACTAACCGGAGGCCCAGCCCGTATTGCTTTTTTTGCCTATTTCAGTATTTCGAAGAAAAGGAATGTCAAACGGAGTCTGAGGGAGTCCTGGACTAGGGGGTGTCCGGACAGCCGGACTATCATCGTCAGCCGGACTCCAAGACTACGAAGATACAAGATTGAAGACTCCGTCCCGTGTCCGGATGGGACTTTCCTTGGCGTGGAAGGCAAACTTGGCGATACGGATATGTAGATCTCCTACCATTGTAACCGACTCTGTGTAACCCTAGCCCTCTCCGGTGTCTATATAAACCGGAGGGCTTTAGTCCGTAGGACACACAACCATTACAACAATCATACCATAGGCTAGCTTCTAGGGTTTAGCCTCCTTGATCTCGTGGTAGATCCACTCTTGTACTACCCATATCATCAATATCAATCAAGAAGGAGTAGGGTTTTACCTCCATCGAGAGGGCCCGAACCTGGGTAAAAACATCGTGTCCCTTGTCTCCTGTTACCATCCGCTTAGACGCACAGTTCGGGACCCCCTACCCGAGATCCGCCGGTTTTGACACCGACATTGGTGCTTTCATTGAGAGTTCCTCTGTGTCGTCACCGATTGGCTTGATGGCTTCTTCAATCAACAACAACGACGTCCAGGGTGAGACTTTTCTCCCCGGACAGATCTTTGTATTCGGCGGCTTCGCACTGCGGGCTAATTCACTTGGCCATCTGGAGCAGATCGAAAGCTACGCCCCTGGCCGTCAGGTCAGATTTGAAAGCCTAGACTTCACGGCGGATATCCACGGAGACTTGATCTTTGATGGATCCGATCCGCAGCCGAGCGTGCCACACTGTCACGATGGGCATGATCTAACTTTGCCGCCGGACAGTACCTCGGAGGCCGCACACGAACCCGCTCCGACCCATAGTCCGGAGCCGATTGCGCAGATCGAGGACAGGTGGCTGGACACCGCCTCGGGAGCTGCAACTTCCACGGCGATGGAGCCGAACACTGACCCCGTCCCATATAAAGCTCGTGACTCCGAGGTGCCGGACTCCCTGCTGGACTCCGAACCTCCGGCGCCCGTGCCAATCGAATCTGATTGGGCGCCGATCATGGAGTTCACCGCTGCGGACATCTTTCAGCACTCACCCTTTGGCGACATCTTAAAATCGCTAAAGCATCTCTCGCTATCCGGAGAGCCCTGGCCGGACTACGGCCAGGATGGTTGGGATGCGGACGACGAAGAAATTCAAAGCCCACCCACCACCCACTTTGTAGCCACTGTCGACGATTTAACCGACATGCTAGACTACGACTCCGAAGACATCGATGTTATGGACAACGATGCCAGAGACGGTCAAGAACCAGCGCTCATAGAGCACTGGAAGGCCACCCCAACCCATGATGTATATATGGTGGATACCCCAAAAGGAAGCGATAATGAGGACCAACGGGGCGCGGCAAAGGATAATCCCGCCGATAAACAACCAAAACGGCAACGCAGACGCCGCCCTAAGTCCCGCCTCGACAACAACAACGCTCCTAATGACCCAGCAATAGAGCAGGGCAAACCAGTGGACGACGAACAGGCAACCAAGCAACCGTCCGAACAGGACGAATCGGATAATCAATCCATGCCCGGCGAAACCAATAGTCCAGACGACCTCACGCCGGACACACCACCGGAGAATAAGAGCCTTCGCAAAAGACTCGTCGCCACTGCAAGAAGTCTGAAGAAGGAAAAACGGAAGCTCAAAACAGCGGAAGACATATTCAGAATGAGGTGGAGCAAAGTGCTCAAAACCGCAGACAAATACGGCAATGGCCATCAATCAAAGAGCTACCCAAAGCGCAAGCTGCTGCCAGAATTTGACGAGGAAGCCATAGAGCCCCCACAGTCAAAAAACAAAGAGGCCGCCTGGCCGGATAGACGGCCAGATGATAGGCCAAAAATTACAAGCGGCGCCGCACACAAGACGACTCATGATCCTGGGAAAACAGATGGCCCAGCCAGGTCCATTTACGGGCCAAAAAAGAGGGCCCCAGGAAGCATCACAACACGCCAAGTGTTCGAAGACAGCGGTACACCCAAATACAGGGGCGCCGCACACCCACTATGTTTCACCAATGAGGTGCTGGATCATGAATTCCCAGCAGGGTTTAAACCCATAAACATAGAGGCTTACGACAGAACAACAGACCTTGGAGTCTGAATAGAGGATTATATACTACACATACACATGGCTAGAGGAGATGATCTCCACGCCATAAAATATCTACCCCTCAAGCTCAAAGGGCCAGCTCGGCATTGGCTCAAAAGCCTCCCAGAAAACACTGTTGGAAGTTGGGAAGAGCTTGAGGACGCATTTAGAGCAAATTTCAAGGGACTTATGTCCGCCCTCCGGATGCAGACGATCTAAGTCATATAACTCAACAGCCCGGAGAGTCAGCACGCAAATTCTGGAACAGGTTCCTTAGTAAAAAGAACCAAATAGTCGACTGTCCGGACGCTGAAGCCTTAGCAGCTTTTAAACACAACGTCCGAGACGAATGGCTCGCCAGACACCTCGGCCAAGAGAAGCCGAGGACAATGTCCGCGCTAACAAGCCTCATGACTCGCTTTTGTGCGGGGGAAGACAGCTGGCTAGCAAGATGCAGCACCAGCGACCCAAGTACATCCGAGATCAGAGATGGAAACGGAAAATCACGACGCAGAAAACATCAGCGCCGGAATAAAGAGAAAAGCCCAAAGAACACGGTGGTCAACGCCGGATTCAAAAGCTCGCGGCCAAACAACAAAACACTGCCTCTTAAGGACAATAGTGATGAGCTATCCAACTTAAACAAAATTTTGGATCGGATATGTCAAATCCACAGTACCTCCGGAAGGCCTGCAAACCACACCCACCGAGATTGTTGGGTTTTCAAACAGTCCGGCCGACTCAACACCGAACACAAGGGGCTTGACGCACCAAGAGAGGACGATGACGAACCCCACCAGCAGGGCACCGGAAAACAAAAGACTTTCCCACAAGAAGTCAAAGCAGTAAACTCACTTCATGTGATAATACAGAAAAACAATGCGGCACCCGCTAAGATGGGTCTCGCACGGTCCACCCCAGCGGAACCTCGAGATTGGATGTCAAAACCAATCACTTTTGACAACCTGGATTATTCCAGAAGTGTTCGAAATGCAGGATGGACTGCTCTGATATTGGATCCTATAATCGACGGACTACAATTTACACAAGTCCTGATGGACGGCGGCAGCGATTTAAACCTGCTATATCCGAACACAACCCGCAAGTTGGGGATAGACCTTACTAAAATTCGACATAGCCGCACTTCCTTTAAAGGAGTGACGCCAGGCCCTTACGCCAAGTGCACAGGCTCCTTATTACTAGAAGTTGTGTTCGGGTCACCGGACAAGTTCCGACGCGAAAAGCTAATCTTCCATGTCGCCCCATTCAAAAGTAGCTATCAAGCACTATTGGGACGTGAAGCTTTTGTCCGCTTTAACGCCATACCACATTACACGTCTCTTACACTTAAAATGCCCGGTCCACGTGGCATCATTTCATTAAGAGGGTCATTCAAAGACCCCGGACACGGCTAGACGAGTCCGGCATAAATAAGCTAGGGGCTCCCTAGCCGCACACCCCTTCAAAAGGGGCTGTGCGTATAAGCAATAATGAGCTAATATAGACTCCGCTTTATTCATTTATTAATATTTTTCATGCACTTTTTCGCACGATTTCCTTTCAAACTAAGTTCCTCTCTTTTTACAGATGAACAACGTGCATACCCGTCCAGGATAACGGCACAACGGAGACACATGCGCAGACGTGCAGTAGGGACCCGTCGCAAGGATTCTTTTCAGATTAAGACCCTGCATAAACCTTTTTTACTGTCTCTTGTTGCTATAATCCCTTGGTTTCTCATTATAACCAGAGTGGAGACTAACGTTTTGGCATCGGCCGCGTCAGAGGACCCCGCCCGTACCTGGACACTAGGGGCTTAGGGCATTGTTCTGCCCATTATTATAAAGACCGAACACCTTAGGGAGTGTTCGGCGTCTCGAGTTAGGCCTTATATGCATCAGCTCCGAATCATGTCTTTGGTCAAATGTTGGGTTTGCCCGGCTCCTGTGTTTTGCTGCCTTACGTTTCGTATCATCGGCTAACGCGGCACCAGGAGAACTACTAGGCGAGCACCTCAGTAGAGAAAGCCGAAAACTGACTGTCATGATACAACGAGAGACTGGTCAACCACTCGATCGACCACCGGAATGTTTAGAATTCCTCCGCTTTGACGAAGGACTGTTTCCCGGTCAGGCACACACGCGCCCCGAATTCGGAGAGCGCAGTGCCCCCAGGGGCTATATCGTAGTCCCACCCTCGAACTCCAATGGCTAAGTGAAAGTGATAAAGCATCATAGTCCGGTTGCCTCGTTTGCTACGCTACCACCTCCTTAACAGGACCGAGACGTCGGATTAAGTGTGAAAATGTGCTATTTTTCCGAACACCCCCGCACCTTGTGCGTGGGGGCTGAAGCCGAAGACTGCCATCTTTCAGGTTATACACACGTATACATAAACGGCCGCATAGGAGATATTTCAATACTTGAACGCACAAGTATAAAAAGCACTTACATCATAAACATTGTTTTACAAAATTAAACGTTCATTTGAACGTGACATTTTTTTAGCACTGCGACTCTATTACACGAGCACCACACAGAACTTCCCCAAAATAGTGCTCGGCAGGTAACCGGCTTTCGTCCGAACCCTGGGTTGCAACAGCGGTGGCATCCATCTCTATCCAATGTGTCTTCACACGGGCGAGGGCCATCCGCGCACCCTCTATGCAGGCCGACCGCTTCATCGCCTTGATATGCGGCACCGCCCCAAGAAACTGCTGCAATAAGCCAAAATAGCTCTTCGGCTTGGGCCTATCCGGCCAGACATGAGTCACGATATCCGTCATGGCAAGTCCGGACAACCTATTCAGCTCAGCCCATTCGGCCAATCGATCAGTCAGCGGAAGTGAACGATCCGGACTATGGAATTGAGACCAAAACAGCTCTTCCGTCTTGTGATCCTTCTGACTTCGAAAGTGCACAACGGCATCGGCCGCACTCGCCGCTAAGTCCATATAAGGATCCTCCGGACCCCACAGCTGGCCAAGCTGAGCATACTTTGGATCCGTAAATCTGCGGCGCAGCAGAAAAGGCTTGCCAGCCACAATGTCCCCGGCCTGGCGCAGCTCCTCCTTTATAGCCCGCATTGCAGAATGGGCATCCTTGGCTTCGGCGGTGGCCTTCCCCAGGTCTTCTCGCTCCGATAGGCGCTCCTTTTCAAGAGCCTCATTACGGTCGGTAGCATCCTTCAACTTAACAGCCATTTCAGCCATCTCTTCCCTGCTCCGGCAGTGTGCAGCCCTTTTGGCTTCTAACTCCTCAGCCGCCCTCGAGGCAGCCGGATCACTCTTTCTGGCTTGCTCCTTGGCTTGAGCAAGTTCTGCCCGAAGGCTCTCCACAGCAGCAGCACCATCTGCGTCAAGCACAAATATTGTAAGAGGTGGGCTTTTGCTCCCTTAATAGATGACTGCGGAGAAACAACTTACCTTGCGACTCGTCAAGTCGCTTGTTGACTAGCGCGATGTCCGCATCCGCAACATCGAGTTGCTGCTTTAATTCAGCAACTCCTTCAGTCCGGCTAGCCCCCGGACTATCCGCCACCTGCATAGGAAAGGCGACACTCAACACCTGCGATTTTGATCCTCGGCACGCTGTCGCTTTCGACAACCTACCGAGTCTCAGGGGCTACTAACTATACAGGGCGCACTTTATGTGCAAAACTGTCAAAAAGGGGTGTCATTTTTACATACCTCAAACCCCGCCAGCAAACTCCTAACGGCATTATGCAATCCGCTTTCGGCGGACGAAATTCTTCCAATCACCGTACTCATCAATGCACGGTGATCTTCTGAGATGGACGCCCTCTCAAGCAGATCCTTCAGCTCCCCCGGCCGAACACTAGTCGGCGCCGAACTCTTCGGCTCTGCCGGGCTCGGGGATACCCTCCATGATGACACTTCAGGCTCGTCCGCCCTATCCGACGGCGCAGCGGACGGAGGCGTCTCGCTCTCCACCATCTCCGGACGAAGATCCCCCGAAGATGAGCTCATCTGAGAAGGTCGGAGATCCGAACTACAAGGTAAAAATTCGGTTATCCTCAGAAGCACAAATAGGGATGTCTCTTATTACCGAGCTCTCTTTTTTCTACTTATGGCTCGCTGGAGAGCTGATGCTTTGGGGGAGACTGTGCGGCCGGGGCCTCCCCGGACGCAGGACCCTCTGGTGAAGACTTCTTCCCCCGCTTAGGGGCTTTGGCCTCCGGGTCTCCAGAGGCGGTCCTCTTCTCCCCTTGGAGGGAGGGATTCTCGATCCCCCCTTTTTCAAGAGCCTCCTTGGTCGAGGCGGTAGCTCTCTTATTTTCCCCTCCGCCTTCTTCTAAAGGCGCAACTTCCAGCATCTAGACCAGCACGGGATCCGGCGCGGTCTCTGGGAGGGGGGCCGGACACCGTATCAGCTTTGCTTGCGCTATCCACTCCTGTTGAAGGATAACGGGTTAAAGGGCGAATTGTAGAAAGGGAAACAGACGGTACGTCCGAACACTGAGCTACTTACTTGAGTATCCGGGCGATTGCAGCTTAGGCCAGCGTCCTCGGTCAATTCCGGACACACCGCCCGTGATCCGAAGAACAACTCGTACATCTCAACGGGTGTCGTACCCATAAAGTGTTGGAGAATCCATGGTCCCTCCGGATTGAACTACCATAGCCAGAGAGGACGGCGTTTGCAGGGCAGGAGACGCCTAATCAGCATAACCTGCATCACCACGACCAGATCGATCTCCCTCGCCTGGAGGTCTCGAATCCGGCCCTGCAATAGGGGCACGTCCTTTGACGGCCCCCAGTTGAGCCCTTGGTTGACCCATGACATCAACCGTCGAGGAGGTCCCGAGCGGAATACGGGCGGCAGCTTCTGCCTGCTGCCCTTCGGAGTGGTGATATAGAACCACTCCTGCTGCCACAAGCCGAGCTCCTCTTGGAAGGAGCCCTCGGGCCACGGGGCATCGGCCCTCCTGCTTACGGTCGCCCCGCCGCACTCTGCTTGACGCCCCCCGATCATCTTCGGCTCCACATTGAAGGTCTTCAGCCATAGGCCGAAGTGGGGGGTGACGCGGAGGAAGGCTTCGCAGACAACAATAAACGCAGAAATATGGAGGATAGACTCCGGAGCCAGGTCATGGAATTCCAACCCATAGTAGAACATGAGCCCTCTCGCAAAAGGATCCATCGGGAAGCCTAAACCCTGACGGAGGTGGGATACAAAGACGACATACTCGCCGGGCTCGGGGGTGGGGATGGCCTTCCCTTCGGCGGGCAGCCTGTGCGAAATCTCGTAGGACAGGTACCTGGCGTCCCGCAGCTTTAGCACGTCTTCCTCCGTGACAGAGGAGGGCATCCACCGGCCCTGAAGGCCGGAACCGAACATTGTTGAAGTTCCGAAGTGCTCGAATCTAGGGCTCTGGGTGTTGGAACTTGGAGCAAGGAGAGGATTCGATGGAGGATTGAAGAAAAGAAACAAGCCTTGGTCCTATTATAAGGAGGGAGAATACCAAGAGCCGTCTCCGTGACCGTTCGGGACTCGCCTTCGATAGAGGGGGCGTGGCGACTGGCGCGGTTGGGTTACCCACGCCCGTATTGATGAGAATCCCGGAATAAGGGGAACACGATCTCTGCTTCGACAAGACGTGCCAAGGAAACCGCTTCGCTAAACGCGCGGAGGTGGTATAATAAAAAATGACTCAAGTAAAGGCTTGGTAGTGGCGTGACATCATGCTACAAGATACGTCAGCAGATTGAACTTGTGTACATAATATTCTCTCTACGGTGGAATGTGTAAATTATTTTGCAGAGCCGGACACTATCCTGAGGTTCACAATCTTCTATGGATTATTCGGAGGAGGAACCCGCCTTGCAATGCCGAACAACATGCGCGCCGGACTCATCGTCATTGAAGCCTGGTTCAGGGGCTACTGAGGGAGTCCTGGACTAGGGGGTGTCAAGACAGCCGGACTATCATCGTCAGCCGGACTCTACGAAGATACAAGATTGAAGACTCCGTCCCGTGTCCGGATGGAACTTTCCTTGGCGTGGAAGGCAAGCTTGGCGATACGGATATGTAGATCTCCTACCATTGTAACCGACTCTGTGTAACCCTAGCCCTCTCCGGTGTCTATATAAACCGGAGGGCTTTAGTCCGGAGGACACACACCCATTACAACAATCATACCATAGGCTAGCTTCTAGGGTTTAGCCTCCTTGATCTCGTCATAGATCCACTCTTGTACTACCCATATCATCAATATATTTCAAGCAGGAGTAGGGTTTTACCTCCATCGAGAGGGCCCGAACCTGGGTAAAAACATCATGTCCCTTGTCTCCTGTTACCATCCGCCTAGACGCACAGTTTGGGACCCCTACCCGAGATCCGCCGGTTTTGACACCGACAGAGTCCAAACGGAATGAAACCTTCGGGAGCGTGATTTTTGGAACGAACATGATCCAGAGAACTTGGAGTGCAAGTCAAGAAGCAAACGAGGCAGCAAGGAGATAGGAGGGCGCGCCCACCCCTCCTGGGCGCCCCCCTTTCTCCTGAGCCCCACGAGCGGCCACCGACGTACTTCTTCCTCCTATATATACCTACGTACCCCGAAAACATCCAGGAAGCCAACGAAAAACAATTTCCACCGCTGTAACCTTCTGTATCCGTGAGATCCCATCTTGGAGCCTTCGCCAGCGCTCCGCCGGAGGGGGAATCGACCACGGAGGGATTATACATCAACACCATAGCCCCTCCGATGAGTTGTGAGTAGTTTACCACAGACCTTCGGGTCCATAGTTATTAGCTAGATGGCTTCTTCTCTCTTTTTGGATCTCAATACAATGTTCTCCCCCTCTCTTGTGGAGATCTAATTGATGTAACTCTTTTTGCGGTGTGTTTGTCGAGATCCGATGAATTGTGGGCTTATGATCAAGTTTATCTATGAGAAATATTTGAACTTCTCTGAATTCTTTTATGTATGATTGAGTTATCTTTGCAAGTCTTTTCGAATTATCAATTTGCTTTGGCCTACTAGATTGATCTTTCTTGCCATGGGAGAAGTGCTTAGCTTTGGGTTCAATCTTTCAGTGTCCTTACCCAGTGACAGAAAGGGTTGCAAGGCACGTATTGTATTGTTGCCATCGAGGATAAAAAGATGGGGTTTATATCATATTGCATGAGTTTATCCGTCTACATCATGTCATCTTTCTTAATGCATTACTCTGTTCTTATGAACTTAATACTCTAGATGCATGCTGGATAGCAGTCGATGTGTGGAGTAATAGTAGTAGATGCAGGCAGGAGTCGGTCTACTTGTCACGGACGTGATGCCTATATACATGTTCATGCCTAGATAATCTCATAATTATTCACTTTTCTATCAATTGCTCGACAGTAATTTGTTCACCCACCGTAATACTTATGCTATCTTGACAAGAAGCCACTAGTGAAACCTATGGCCCCCGGGTCTATCCTTTATCATATAAGCTTTCAATCTACTTTTATTTGCATCTTTACTTTTTGCATCTATATTATAAAATACCAAAAATATGTTTATCTTATCATACTATCTCTATCAGATCTCACTTTCGCAAGTGGCCGTGAAGGGATTGACAACCCCTTTATTGCCTTGGTTGCGATTTCTTTGTTTGTTTGTGTAGGTGCGTGGGACTTTTGAGGAGCCCCCTACTGGATTGATACCTTGGTTCTCAAAAACTGAGGGAAATACTTACGCTACTTTGCTGCATCACCCTTTCCTCTTCAAGGAAAACAAACGCAAGCTCAAGATGTAGCAAGAAGGATTTCTGGCGCCGTTGCCGGGGAGGTCTTCGCTCAAGTCAAGACATACCAAGTACCCATCACAAACTCATCTCCCTCGCATTTACATTATTTGCCATTTGCCTCTCGTTTTCCTCTCCCCCACTTCACCCTTGCCGTTTTATTTGCCCTCTCTTTCCCAATCTCTCTCTCTCTCTCTTTTTCGCTTGCCTTTTTCTGTTTGCTTGTGTGTTGGATTACTTGTTGCCATGGTGCAAGATAATACCAAATTGTGTGATTTCTCCAATACCAATAATAATGATTTCCTTAGTACTCCGATTGCTCCTCTTAATGATGTTGAGTCTTGTCGTGGAATAGTCACATCAGATGCCCTCGTGAAAGGACTTAGTTGTGGAGCCATCGTAACTAGGAAGCTTGAAGGGGTTAAATTGGGACAAGGAACACGAGAGAGTTTATACTAGTTCGGCCCCTTACGGTGAAGGTAAGGCCTACGTCTAGTTGGGTTGGTATTGATGTTTCGATGACCAGGGAGCGAGATACGCTATGCCCAGCTCTCGATGAGTTGTTTCTTGCCCTAAGCCGCCAGCAGGTCGTCTCCTTATATACACGGGTTGACGTCCTGTGGCCTACAGAGTCCCGGCCGGCTTATAAACAGTGTCCGGCTCGGTGACTAGTTAAATATTAATTACAATACAAGTCATGCTATTACGGCGGTTTAATACAACGGGCCTTAAGGCGCCTGTGGGCCTTAAGCCCTTTACTGAACCGCCATCTTCATGCTTGGCCTTGGGCTTCTCTCTGGTGAATCCTCTTTGCGTAACCCGGCCCCTCCTGGGCGGCTTACACAAATAGTTATATCCCCAACATTAGGCCCCAGGTTGATTTGAACCTGTTCATGTCAATCTTAAAATACTTTAACATATACTCAATCTTCTGTCCGTGCAAAAGGTTTCTTCTAACCCGCCATGACATCATCTCTTGGATCCGGGTTAAGCTGCTGTGACATTACCGTATCTTTCAACGGATCTCTGCCTTTATTGACTTTTCTGAAAATCGAGGCGTCGGGGCCGCTGGATAATAATTCTTATCTCCTCGTTTCCCGCACCGTCTCAGTTATCCTCTCCTTATAAATAGGTGCGACCTAGGTCTCCCATTTTCCTCCTTCCAGTCGTCTTCTTCCTCCTGCCTCCTCTCTGCCACTCGAGCTCCGCCGCCGCCGCCGCAGATCTCCCTATCTTCACCAACTCAGGCCGCTGCATCAACCTGGTTGGACCAGAAAAAATGCGACACCCTTTCGCGGCAACCTTGCATCGGTGAGTGTCCCTTTTCCTGCTCCTTAGATCTACATCAAGGCCTTCGAGTTCTTCGAGTTCCTTGAGTTCTTCGCTGTTCGGTAGCTTTCTTTCGTAGATTTCTTTATCCTCGCACTTCTTGATCTTGAAGATGATAAAAACTGATGCGGTAGATGTTTTGCACCTACTTTGAAATGCGAATGAACCCCTTTCTGTCACATAGAAGCCCCATTCAAGCCCTTGATCTTTATCCGCTCCAGTCTTAGGTCTAGAATTTTTTCTTTCCAGAACGGTTGTTTGATCCAAGATAACAGTGGTAGATGGTAAAACCTATTTGTATCACCTGGAAAATTTCTTCTGTTGAATGCCCATAAACACAACTATCCATGTAGCCGGTTTAAATAAGTGATACTGTGCTGTAAGCCTTGCTAGCTTTCTTCCCATGACCTTAAGAATTTGAACTGCTATTGATACTTGTAGCGGCTTAAATATCGTTTGCACAGTTACCCTTATATCATTAGGCCCCTTGCTTAAGCTGCTACTTTAAATAATCTTGAATATTTCTCCCGGGTTAAATTTGAACCGGAACCTTTTACTTTGTTGTAGGCCACTGTCATTATGGCTCCTAAGGCGGCCAAACCCCCTGTGACTTGCAACTGGGTTCCATCCACAGTCACTAAAAGCAAGCTTGCCGAGTTTGTAGCGTCTGGCCATCTGCCAAAAAAGGAGGTCATGTCCTATCATGCCCCTCACCCGTCTGAAGAGATACCTCAACCCAAAGACGGAGAGGTAGTAGTTTTCACAGACCACATGAACCGGGGATTTGCCCCTCCCGGCTCAAAATTCTTCAGGGAAGTTCTGAATTTCTTTGACCTGAGGCCTCAAGACATTGGACCCAATTCCGTGTCCAATCTGTGTAACTTCCAAGTCTTCTGCGAGGTATATTTAGGAGAGGAACCAAGTCTGCTGCTGTTCAGGGAGCTTTTTTTTACTTAAACCGGCAGAATGAGCGTGCCAATGGACCCAGTCTTGAACTTGGCGGCATCTCAATCCAGCGGCGGAGAGACTGCCTTTTTCCTTACGCTGAGTTGCCGAGTCATCCCAAAGACTGGAACCAGACGTGGTTCTACTGCCAAGACACCTCTCCGGCTAACGAGAAGCCTCTGGCCGGCTTTCGCGCCCTGCGCCTTGAATCCAAACATCCTCTGCTGGACAAGTTAACTGCTGTTGAGCGCCTGCCTCTTAACCCTACCATCAGAAAGATCAAGGCCCTCTTAGGCAACGGGTTAACTGGCATTGATTTGGTCCGGGTCTGGGTCACCTGGCGGATATTACCATTAAGCCGCCGCTCTGGCTTAATGTGTACTTACACAGGCGAAAAGGACGACTCAATGCGTCATAATCCTGAGGACTTACCAGACACTGTGGTAGATGCTACAGTCCAATCACTATTGAAGGAAGGCACTGTAACAAGTAATACTTTCAGTTTGCTTCCCTTCTGCAAGAAGAATCCGGCTCCTGCAGTAAGTTACTAATCTTCACAATACTCTTTAATGTGTTACCTTCTGGTACTTATGATTCCTTGTCTTTTTCCACGGGTCGATGACAACTTCTGGAAGGTCAAGTATGACCATGAGGCTGCAAAACTGACCCGGGCGACCAAGAAGACCGAAAGGAAAGCCGCCAGGACGGGTACCTCTAAAAAGAAGAACCCCAACGCCTCTGATATGATGAGATTGGATGACTCTTCTTCAGATGAGGAAGAGGTAATCTTTTTAATTTTCTTTAATTCCTTCACCGTTACCTTACTGACATTTGGATCCTTTCAGGAGGATACTGGGAACAGCCAAGCAGCTGGCGAAGAGGTAACTATAATTTCCTCTGACTCAGAGCCTTTGCCAACACAAAGAATCCGAAGGGTGACCCGAAAAGTAAGGTTTTCACACCCTCTCGCTTACCAAGATCCTCAATTTCTTTTGAAGCAACAGCAGCTTGAGAACCGGAGGCAGACTCGGGCCAACCAGGACGCAGAGCTTTCCTCCGGCTTACCCGATGTAACCAGGAAGCGTCGGACCGAGCTTATCTCCGACTTACGTTTTGTTTTACCCTTGATGGGTTCGATTCGCCAACCTCAATTCATCTGACTCCAACTATCAGGATACCTCCCCTTCTACTGATGAGTCGATGCAATCGAACATGCCGGCTTTCAAAACGGCTCCCGGGTAATATAACCTTTCTTTCTTTGAGTTTATCCATTCTTATGCTTTGATACTTACCCTTCCACTTTGATTGACAGTGGGCAAGTAAAGCGCAACAAGAAGGCAAAGAAAAATAAGCCGTCCCAAGACCCGGTAGTTACTGAACCGGTGCTTGACTCATCCGTTCCAGACACCTCCGCTCATCAGCCGCCGCCTAAACCGGCTTCTGACATTCCAGAGCCAACTTCTGACCCGCCTGCAGAAGACGTGATTCATAACTCGGATGACCTAGAAGTTCCTAGCCCAGCCAAGACGGTTGTTCCGGAAGTTGAAATTGTGAAGAGCCAGTATGTTGAACCGGGCCGGCCCACTGCCCTTGCCCAATGCACCGCCAAGAGTTTGCTCAGAGCCGGAGGTCCAAACAAGACATCACTGATTACTCTCATCTAAGCATTGGTGATATAGTTTCGGGCTATCTGAACCAAGTACACAGTAGCCGTGACCTGGAAATTGACATGGTGAAGCAAATACAGCATAAATCTGAGGTAAAATTTAAGCTTTCACTCTGAATCTTACTTACTGTACCAGCCCCCAAGTCTATTGCTTATGACTGAATATGATGTAGACTTAGTAATCTGCTAGCCATTAGTTTTGTCCGGTTTAAATTGAATATGTTTAACCCGGAGATGACATGAAACGTTAAATTTGGGTCACATTAGCCCCCAAGTGTCAAGTATCTTTACTTGTAAAGTGCTTGAGACTTAATATGTGTAACTTGGTAAAACAGACTTAAAAATTCTTTAAACATACATTAGCCCCCAAGTGCCAAGTATCTTTACTTGTAAAATGCTTGGGACTTAAATGTTATCTTACCAAGATTCTTACCATAACCTGATGTCAATGCAGGCCACCGCAAGTCAATTTGAGGCGGAGATTGCTGACTTGAAGAGTGAGTTGAAAACCCAAGAGCTCGAAATTCAGAAAGCCAATTCCAAGATTGAATTCAGTATCTCTGAACAAGAGAAGCTGAAGAAGAATTTTGAATCGGAAAAGAAGGCTTGGGTTAATGAGAGGGCTTCATTGGTGACCCGGGCTGACACAGCGGAGGCATCTCTTGCCGAGGCAACAAATGAGCTATCCGACTTAAAGCGACACATATCCCAAATGGTCTCAGCTATCTTTGGTAAGCTGCCCGAAAATATTGTAATCTTTCAAGAGTTATTGTGATAGTTGCCTCCGGCTTATTGTTATACCTGTGAATATGCAGGTCCCAGGAGTACTAATTTGAAGGAAAATATGCTTGTCAAACTTAAGGCAGTATACACCTTGATAGAACAGCTGTACTCCGGGTCACAGCGTGCGTTGACCGCTGTGGCTTTATAAAATACCTCTCCCCGGCTCCTGCAAGACGTATTGAGACATCTGTCGGTGCTACCTCAACGCATTCAAGACTTATGGCGGGCGTCTGCGAGAGCCGGAGCTGTAGCTTCTTTGAGTCGGGCAAAAGCATGGGTGCCAGAGCTTGACCTTGCTGATCTTTCGCTTGGATATCCAAGTCTTAAGGAGGACGGCACTGCTTTTGGCGAACAGGACTTCACTGCCTGTGTCAAAGTCATACGCCCTCTGGCGACTCTCATTGGGGAGGATACTGACCTCACCAAGTATTCGCCGGGTTATGATAGCGAGAACCGGAGAATCCCAAATGTCCCATATGACCAAGTCAGCCTGCTCCCTCCAACTCGTAAGCATACCTTTGCCCCTGAAGTGGACTTGACCAGTTTAATAGATGATGAAGCTGAATTTGAAGCTTTGAGCGGCATTGACTGGGCCTCGTCCACCTTCCAGGACACAACAACCAAATGAGAGGCGGGGAAGGATAACCCGGAGTCATCAAGCCAGCCGGAGGAATGAGACGCCAGCCGGGTTATAACTTGGCAAAGAACAATGCTTCACTTATTCAGACTCGATGAGTCTTGTAATAGGATAGAAAAACTCCTTAACGCCTATCACGCCTTATGGTACTTATTGCTTTTGTTAAGCCGCCAGTACCAAATTCATCTTGCTTATGTTACTCAAGTGTTTCCTTGATCCTTCACCTTGCTCTGTTTTAACCTGCACGTAAAACAGGCAAGGCTTTCCTGGACGACTCACTGCACCAGCGGGTTATAGAATATTGATAACCCGAATATGATCAAAAAATTATATGTATAAGCCGATTTATGATTAGTTTAAAACATAATCAGAACAACATACGTATGACACCTTTTTAATAACCTCTTCGGCTCATATAAGTTTTTACCAGGCACTTGTTAGAACCCGAAGTAACTAATATAAAACCGGAAAGATCAAGAACCATCTCCTCCAGAAGGTTTCAATGATGGTGAAAATAATCATACTTACAAATGTTCACAGGCTCCTGATTCGAATACGATCAGAGAATCGTTCCAAAGGGGTTAAGCTAAGATTCGGATACGATCATATAGCCCCCAGTGGCTTTTGGCGGTGCCGATCAAGTGGGTATCGACAGCTATGTTCTCTTTGGTTCGAATACGACCTATGTTTGAACAGGAAGCCCCCAAGTGAACATAAGAGTTGTTTAATGACGCTGATTCGAATACGATCCACGTCAGACCCAAAGGTGTTAAGCTATGATTCAAATTTGATCAAGAAGCCCCCAAGTGGGTTTGGCAATATGCCTATCAAGTGGGTATCGACAGCTATGTTCTCTTTGGTTCGAATACGACCTATGTTTGAACAGGAAGCCCCCAAGTGACCAAGGCTAGATTCAGATATGATCATAAGCCGGACCAAAGGGAAAGCCGGATTCAGATATGATCCATCCCCTGTTGGCATTGTCCATCACCTGATAAAGAAAACATGAAACATTCTTTATGGGAAAAAAGGACACAGGTCCTGCTTTATTGCTTTATATAATATGTACATTATAGAAAGTATCTTATAAAATAACTTAAGTATAGTAAGGCCGGAGATGAGCTATATTCCACGGCCGGCGGGTCTCCTCCTCCGACTTAAATGAGTCCTTGCACTCTCGAATGTCGATGAGATAATATGAGCCGTTATGCAGATTCTTGCTGACCACAAAGGGCCCTTCCCAAGGCAGGGATAGCTTGTGCATATCAGACTGATCCTGGATGAGCCGGAGCACCAAGTCACCTTCTTGAAAGGTTCTGCTCTTAACTCGGCGGCTGTGATAGCGGCGCAGGTCTTGCTGGTAAATCGCCGAGCGGGCTATTGCCAAGTCTCGCTCTTCGTCCAACAAGTCAAGTGCATCTTGACGAGCCTTTTCGTTATCCGCCTCAACGTAAGCTGCCACTCGGGGTGAGTCGTGCCGGATGTCACTTGGCAGGACCGCCTCTGCTCCATAAACCATGAAGAAAGGTGTGTATCCCGTGGATCTGTTAGGTGTAGTGTTGATGCTCCATAACACGGAGGGTAACTCCTCCACCCAACAACCCGGAGTCCGCTGTAATGGGACCAAGAGTCAGGGTTTGATGCCTTTCAGGATCTCTTGATTATATCTCTCTGCTTGACCATTGGCTTGAGGATGAGCAACAGCCGAAACATCAAGCCGGATATGTTCTCTTTGACGGAACTCTTCCATGGCACCCTTGGAGAGATTAGTGCCATTATCAGTTATAATCCTATGTGGAAAGACAAAACGAAAGATCACCTTTTTAATGAACTGAACCGCCGTGGCTGCATCACACTTACTGACCGGCTCTGCCTCAACCCACTTGGTAAACTTGTCCACTGCCACCAGTAGATGTGTCTTTTGTCCTTGGACCTTTTGAAAGGTCCAACCATGTCAAGCCCCGAAACTGCAAACGGCCAGGTAATTGGGATCATCCTTAACTCTTGAGCCGGCACATGAGCTCGTCGTGAGAACTTTTGACACCTGTCACATTTACTGACCAGATCTTCCGCATCAGCGTGAGCCGTCAACCAATAGAAACCATGACGAAAAGCCTTGGCCACGAGGGATTTTGACCCGACATGATGGTCACAATCTCCCTCATGGATCTCACGGAGTATTTCTTGGCCTTCTGTAGGTGATACGCAGCGTTGAAACGCTCTCGTGACACTGAGGTGATGTAACTCATCGTTAACAATCGTCATGGATTTGGAGCGCCTGACGATTTGTCTCGCCAACATCTCATCCTCTGGCAACTCACCCCGGGTCATATAAGCCAAGTAAGGCACCGTCCAATCCGGGATAACATGAAGAGCCGCCACCAGTTGTGCCTCCAGGTCTAGCACTGTTAAGTCTTCCTCGGTAGGTACCTTGACAGAAGGGTTGTGTAACACATCAAGAAAGGTGTTGGGCGGCACCGTCTTACGTTGGGATCCCAACCGGCTTAAAGCATCAGCCGCCTCATTCTTCCTTCTATCAATGTGCTCCACTTGATAACCCGTGAAGTGACCAGCCACAGCATCTACTTCACGACGATAAGCCGCCATGAGGGGGGCTTTAGAATCCCACGTGCCTGACACTTGTTGAGCCACCAAATCTGAGTCGCCCAAGCATCGTACCCGGCTTAAGTTCATCTCATTCGCCACCCAGAGACCGTGAAGTAATGCCTCATATTCAGCTGCATTTTTAGTACATGGAAACATAAGCCGGAGTACATAGCGAAATTTGTCACCTCGAGGGGAAGTTAACACCACTCCAGCCCCCGAGCCTTCTAGCTGCCTAGACCCGTCAAAGTGAATAGTCCAGTATGTGTTATCCGGCTTCTCCTCAGGGGCTTGCAACTCTGTCCAATCATTGATGAAGTCCACCAAAGTTGAGACTTAATAGCCGTCCCGGGCATGTATTTCAAGCCATGAGGCCCAAGCTCAATAGCCCACTTGGCAACTCGTCCTGTGGCCTCCCCGTTCTGAATAATGTCTCCCAAAGGGGCAGAACTTACCACAGTTATAGGATGGCTTTGAAAATACTGCTTCAACTTCTGGTTTTCAATGAACACCCCATAAACAAGCTTTTGCCAGTGTGGGTACCTTTGCTTGGATTCAATGAGCACCTCACTGATGTAGTAAACCGGCCGTTGAACCTGATGCTCCTTGCCGGCTTCCTTACGCTCCACCACAATGGCAACGCTAATGGCTCGCGAATTGGCAGCCACATACAACAGCAAAGGCTCTTTGTCAATTGGAGCCGAAAGAATCGGCAGCTCAGACAATTGTCTCTTTAAGTCCTCAAAAGCAGCATCAGTGGCCTCACTCCACACAAAAGTGTCAATTTTCTTCATCATCTGATACAATGGGAAGGCTTTCTCACCGAGCCAACTTATGAACCGACTTAAGGCGGCGACGCGACCCGCTGGTCGCTGAACATCATTGATGCACGCCGGTTTAGCCAGAGAGGTAATCGCCTTAATCTTCTCCGGGTTAGCTTCGATGCCTCTGTTGGACACCAGAAAGCCCAAAAGCTTGCCTGCAGGAACACCAAAGACACATTTGGCCGGGTTAAGCATCATCTTGTAGACCCGGAGATTATCAAAGGTCTCCCTTAAGTCGGATCTCAAAGTTTCCTTTTCTCTGGACTTCACCACAATGTCATCCACATAAGTATGGACATTACGCCCGATTTGGTCGTGCAAACAGTTCTGCACACATCGCTGATAAGTCGCCCGGGCACTCTTGAGCCCAAATGGCATAGACACATAACAGAAGGCTCCAAACGGAGTGATGAAAGCCGTCTTCTCCTGGTCCTTATATTAACTGCCATCTTAATCTGATGATAACCGGAGTAAGCATCCAAAAAGCTCAAACGCTCACAACCCGCCGTAGCATCAATGATTTGATCAATACGGGGGAGAGCAAAAGGGTCAGCCGGACAAGCCTTGTTTAAGTCCGTGTAATCCACACACATCCGCCAGGTGCCATTCTTCTTGAGGACGAGCACCGGGTTAGCCAACCACTCCGGATGAAAAACATCAATGATAAACCCGGCCGCTAAGAGCCGGGCGACTTTTTCTCCAATGGTTTTTCGTCGCTCTTCGTTAAAACGGCGAAGAAACTGCCTGACTGGTTTATACTTTGGATCAATATTGAGAGTGTGCTCAGCGAGTTCCCTCGGTACACCCGGCATGTCAGAAGCTTTCCATGCAAAGATGCCCCGGTTCTCACGGATGAACTCAATGAGCGCGCTTTCCTATTTGGGATCCAAGTTGCTGCTGATGCTGAACTGTTTAGAAGTATCACCCGGGGTAAAGTCAACAAGCTTCGTCTCAGCCGCCGACTTAAACTTCAGCGCCGGGTCATGCTCACTAGTTGGCTTCTTCAGGGATGTCATATCCGCCGGGTCAATATTATCTTGATAAAATTTGAGCTCCTCTGCTGCGCAGGCCGACTCAGCATAAGCCGCGTCACCTTCTTCACACTGCAATGCTACTTTACGACTGCCATGTACGGTGATGGTGCCCTTGTAACTCGGGATCTTGAGCTGTAGATAAACGTAACACGGCCGTGCCATAAACTTAGCGTATGCCAGCCGTCCAAACAGAGCGTGGTATGGGCTCCTGATTTTGACCACTTCAAACATCAGCTTCTCAGCTCGGGAGTCATGTTCATCTCCAAAGGCCACCTCCAGTTCAATCCTGCCAACTGGGTAAGCCGATTTACCAGGGACAGCTCCATGGAAAACAGTGTTGGATGTTTTATCAGTCAGCCCATGCGCTGAAAGGTCTCGTAGTAAAGGATGTTGATACTACTGCCCCCATCCATGAGCACCTTGGTGAACTTATACCCACCAACCTGAGGCGCCATTACCAAAGCCAACTGACCCGGGTTATCGACCCGCGGAGGATGATCCTCCCTGCTCCATATGATGGGCTGCTCTGACCACCTTAAATAACAAGGGATTGCCGGCTCAACGGAATTCACAACCCTCTTATGAACCTTCTGGTCACGTTTGCACAAGCTAGTGGTAAACACGTGATACTGTCCACCACTCAACTGCTTCGGATGGCTTTGATAACCCGACTGTTGCTGCTGCTGTCCGCCTTGACCAGACTGCTGCTGACTGTTGCCACCCTGATGCCCCTGAAAACCGGAATTTGAACCGCCACCCGGGCCATGAAAGCCGCCGGCCCCTGAGCCGCCACCAGACCCTTGACCACCGTAGAAGGTGTTGGAATTTTTAAACGCCTTCATGATTGCACAATCTTTCCATAGGTGTGTGGCCGGCCGCTCCCGGGTGCCGTGTCTCGGGCAGGGCTCATTGAGTAGTTGCTCCAGCGACGGGCCTGACCCGCCGGATCGTGGCGGCTTACCTTTACATCTCGGATTGTTACCTAGTACGTTGGCATTGGCCACAAACTCCGGGTTACCGTCCGCCTTACACTTATTGCCGCCTTGATTCCCCGGGTTATGCTGCTGACCCTTTCCATTGCCGTTCCTTTTTCCCTTCCCTGTCTTTTCATTGTCAGACACGGGATCCTTGGTACTATCAGAATCGGCGTATTTGACTAAAGCCGTCATCAGCGTACCCATATCTGTGAGGTCACACTTAAGGCGCCCCAGTTTCATCCTCAGCGGCTCAAAACGGCAATTTTTCTCCAGCATAAGAACTGCAGAGCCGGCATCCATCTTATCAGAGGAATGAATTATCTCTTTGACCCGGTGTACCCAATGGGTGGTGGATTCTCCTTCCTCCTGCTTGCAATCTGTCAAGTCCACAATCGACATAGATTGCTTACAGGCGTCCTTGAAGTTCTGGATGAACCGGGCCTTTAACTCGCCCCATGAACCAATGGAATTTGGTGGTAAGCCCTTTAGCCAAGACCGGGCCGTTCCATCCAACATCATGGTGAAATACTTAGCCATTGCCGCGTCATTGACTTCCAGCAACTCCATGGCCATCTCATAACTCTCGATCCACGCCGCGGGCTATAAATTGGCCGTGTAATTTGGTACCTTTCGAGGTCCCTTGAAGTCCTTGGGCAGTCGTACGTCACACAGAGCCGGCACTAGGCACGGGACACCGCCAGTTCTAGTGGCTACTCCCGCCTCAACCGATGTCATTAGATACTCCGGGTGATCATTCTCCTGACGTACTTGGTCCGGCGCCGGGTTATAGCCCCTGGGTTGGTTACGCCGTTGGGCATTGCTTGACAAAGCTTCCGACTCCATGCGTCTGCTGTAACTCGGGCTCCGGTTCTGGCGAGGCGGTGCTACCCACGGCGGGGAAGTCGAATGGATCCTGTCCCAGCTATAAGAATAGTTCTCCTGCTGAGCCAGGGCTATCTGGAGGAGCTCCCTGACCCTCCGGGTCTCCACCACCATCGGGTCATCTCCTTCCATAGGAAGAGCCGCTAAATGTGCTGAGGTTGCGATCAAGTTCTCCATGGGGTTGGAAAAGTGACCCGGTGGAATCGGTACATAACGCGGTGGCGGCATGCTCACGTGAGGCGGCACCATATCCCTAGGCTGAGTCGGTCCTCCTGTTGTCATAAGCCGTTCGTCCTCTGGCGGGTTACTAGGGCCGGCTCTGGGTGTAGCAAAGAGAACCCGGGGGTCGTAATTCAGAGGTAGACGGGACTGCGTTTTCTGATGTCTCCTCCTCATTACCTCGTTGGATGCGTTTAAGCTCATCGTGAGCTGGTAAGCTTCTGACTGCAAGCGCTGTGCCCGGGCATCGAGAGCCGCCCGTTCTGCAACTAGTCTTGTAGCCTCAGCTGCCAAGGCCTCCTTGGCCACTACAAGAAATATGTCAACTTATGACCTTCTGTCAGTGACCCTGGAAGAATTGGTCATAGATTTATGACCATTTGAGACCAATTGGTCAAAAGCTGTTCGAGAGGCTCCAAACCCTAAACCATTGCGACCATTTTGGTCAGAAAGGTCATAATTTCCTTACATGAAATGGCCATAAAGCTAACAACGCTAGTCCGCTGCCTTATTTCTAGTTGTTAACGACCAATATAGATGGTCATAGCCTTGTAAATTGTGGTGGGTTGCTATAACTAGGCGCCACCTCATCAGTTTTGCCTATGTGTCATGTCCATGTGGCAGTTTTTGCCCTAGGTAGTGAAGCAACCTATATTTCTGTCATTCCTAAAATTCCCACAAAAATCTCATAAATTCTTTGGGTCATATCTTCGTCAAATATGTAAAAACATTCCTTGCCTAGTTCAAAAATAATTCAAAAATATTCATTTTCCTATTCTGTTCAGAGTGAAAGTTTGTGAAGGAAGTACCACTTTGGCATGTCCAAATAGTATCCATTTTCTATAGTGCTTTCCTATGCCCAAATAACCATCCTCCACCAAATGCCATCTCAATCCATTCATTATTTTGAGCCGAGCTTCAACATTTGTATTTCTGTCCAGTGTGGTGGTTTGCAAAGAAAGTACCACCTAGGCTCCTCCTTTTGAGCTGAAAATTTGTGAAAACGGTCTTCTTAGTAACTGATCATCCTCAGCCAAAACTCACGCCCATTAGGCATGTACATTTCCCGTACCGCTAATTAAACACTTGGCTGCTAATTCATGTTTGAGCATCGATTGGTCTCCTCGTGAGAATCTTATGTTGTAATTTTATTCCTAGCACCAACCTGGGGAGTGCCCAACCCACTAGACATGCCTAGGCCGCCCAGAACACATGGAAACGCCACGGTCACGCGGCGACCACGCGACGGGCATGCGAGTTTACGCGCTCTAGAGTTGGGGCCCTCGACCACCACCCAAACCTAGACGTATCGCCACCAAACCATGTATTTATGATTAAATAGGTCCTTATGTAACTAGAAATGATTTTTGGAAAAAATAAATAGCAAACTATGAGGCAGCTGCAGTTCAAATTTGACCCGCTTCCAGCTGAATCGGCAGAAATTTGTCTTTTTCACGGGAGGTGGATCAATTTTTTTTACACCAGACCATTTTGTCAATTGTGCATTAAATATGGCCTGGTATTTTAGAAAAATGATTTGGTCCAATTTTGCAACAATTATTTGGTAGTTCCTTCAGAAAAAAAACCTCCGTTCGGGCACTCAAAAAATGGAAAATGGTTTTTTCGTCCAACGAAAATGAAAACTTCCTTAGGCAACATTGTTTTCTATTCCAATATGCACCCTTGTGCACAGTATGAGATCATTTGAACAAACTATGCCATGAATGTGGCCATAAGATGGATCATTTGGCTTGAAAGCCATGAATCTTCACACTTGATAGCTCATTTTTGAGAACACTTTTTTAAAATAATTGCCGTATTACAAGTTTATTATTTTTCCTGGAAACTTGGTCACATATAATGACACAATGCGAAGGTTTTCCAATTTTTTGATTTTTTTTGAATTTTTTATGCCCGTTTCAAAATGCGGTCAAAACGGCAGGCTTGACCGTTCCTAGCTAGTGGTGGAATCTTGGAATTTTTTTGGTGTTTCTATGATAAAATAGATACATATGTACCTAGAAATGATTTTTGGAAAATATAAAGAGCAAACTATGAGGCAGCTGCAGTTCAAATTTGACCCGCTTCCAACTGAATTGACGGCAATTTGTCTTTTTCACGAGAGGTGGATCAAAACTTTTTTCACCCAAACATTTGGTCAGTTGTGCATTAAATATGTCCTAGTATTTTAGAAAAATGATTTGGTCCAATTTTGCAACAATTATTTGGTAGTTCCTTCACAAAAAAACCTCCTTTCGGGCACTCGGAAAATGAAAAATGGTTTTTTCGTCCAAAGAAAATGAAAACTTCCTTAGGAAACATTGTTTGCCATCCTAATATGCACCCTTGTGCACAATATGAGATCATTTGAACAAACTATGCCATGAATGTGGCCATAAGATTGATCATTTGGCTTGAAAGCCATAAATCTTCACGCTTGATAGCTCGTTTCTGAGAACACTTTTTGACAATAATTGCCGTATTACAAGTTTGTTATTTTTCCTGGGAAGTTGGCCACATATAATGACACAATGCGAAGGTTTCCCATTTTTTTGAGTTTTTTTGAATTTTTATGCCCGTTTCAAAATGCGGTCAAAACGGCGGGAATGACCGTTCCTAGCTAGTGGTTGAATCTTGGAATTTTTTGGTGTTTCTATGATTAAATAGATACTTATGTAACTAGAAATGATTTTTTGAAAAAATAAATAGCAAACTATGAGGCAGCTGCAGTTCAAATTTGACCCGCTTCCAACTAAATCGGCGGCAATTTGTCTTTTTCACGAGAGGTGGATCAAAACTTTTTACACCCAACCATTTGGTCAATTGTGCATTAAATATGTCCTAGTATTTTAGAAAAATGATTTGGTCCAATTTTGCAACAATTATTTGGTAGTTCCTTCACAAAAAAACCTCCTTTCGGGCACTCGGAAAATGAAAAATGGTTTTTTCGTCCAAAGAAAATGAAAACTTCCTTAGGAAACATTGTTTGCCATTCTAATATGCACCCTTGTGCACAATATGAGATCATTTGAACAAACTATGCCATGAATGTGGCCATAAGATTGATCATTTGGCTTGAAAGCCGTGAATCTTCACGCTTGATAGCTCGTTTCTGAGAACACTTTTTTATAATAATTGCCGTATTACAAGTTTTTTTATTTTTCCTGGGAACTTGGCCACATATAATGACACAATGCGAAGGTTTCCCATTTTTTGATTTTATTTGAATTTTTATGCCTGTTTCAAAATGCGGTCAAAACGGCGGGAATGACCGTTCCTAGTTAGTGGTTGAATCTTGGAATTTTTTTGGTGTTTCTATGATTAAATAGATACTTATGTAACTAGAAATGATTTTTTGAAAAAATAAATAGCAAACTATGAGGCAGCTGCAGTTCAAATTTGACCCGCTTCCAACTAAATCGGCGGCAATTTGTCTTTTTCACGAGAGGTGGATCAAAACTTTTTACACCCAACCATTTGGTCAATTGTGCATTAAATATGTCCTAGTATTTTAGAAAAATGATTTGGTCCAATTTTGCAACAATTATTTGGTAGTTCCTTCACAAAAAAACCTCCTTTCGGGCACTCGGAAAATGAAAAATGGTTTTTTCGTCCAAAGAAAATGAAAACTTCCTTAGGAAACATTGTTTGCCATTCTAATATGCACCCTTGTGCACAATATGAGATCATTTGAACAAACTATGCCATGAATGTGGCCATAAGATTGATCATTTGGCTTGAAAGCCATGAATCTTCACGCTTGATAGCTCGTTTCTGAGAACACTTTTTTATAATAATTGCCATATTACAAGTTTGTTATTTTTCCTGGGAACTTGGCCACATATAATGACACAATGCGAAGGTTTCCCATTTTTTTGATTTTTTTTGAATTTTTTATGCCCGTTTCAAAATGCGGTCAAAACGGCGGGAATGACCGTTCCTAGCTAGTGGTTGAATCTTGGAACTTTTTTGGTGTTTCTATGATTAAATAGATACTTATACAACTAGAAATGATTTTATGAAAAAATAAATAGCAAACTATGAGGCAGCTGCAGTTCAAATTTGACCCAATTCCAACTGAATCGGCGGCAATTTGTCTTTTTCACGAGAGGTGGATCAAAACTTTTTACACCCAAAAATTTGGTCAATTGTGCATTAAATATGTCCTAGTATTTTAGAAAAATGATTTGGTCCAATTTTGCAACAATTATTTGGTAGTTCCTTCACAAAAAAACCTCCTTTCGGGCACTCGGAAAATAAAAAATGGTTTTTTCGTCCAAAGAAAATGAAAACTTCCTTAGGAAACATTGTTTGCCATTCTAATATGCACCCTTGTTCACAATATGATATCATTTGAACAAACTATGCCATGAATGTGGCCATAAGATTGATCATTTGGCTTGAAAGCCATGAATCTTCACGCTTGATAGCTCGTTTCTAAGAACACTTTTTTATAATAATTGTTGTATTACAAGTTTGTTATTGTTCCTGGGAACTTGGCCACCTATAATGACACAATGCGAAGGTTTCCCATTTTTTTGATTTTTTTTGAATTTTTTATGCCCGTTTCAAAATGCGGTCAAAACGGCGGGAATGACCGTTCCTAGCTAGTGGTTGAATCTTGGAACTTTTTTGGTGTTTCTATGATTAAATAGATACTTATGTAACTAGAAATGATTTTTTGAAAAAATAAATAGCAAACTATGAGGCAGCTACAGTTCAAATTTGACCCGCTTCCAGCTGAATCGGCGGCAATTTGTCTTTTTCACGAGAGGTGGATCAAAACTTTTTACACCCAACAATTTGGTCAATTGTGCATTAAATATGTCCTAGTATTTTAGAAAAATGATTTGGTCCAATTTTGCAACAATTATTTGGTAGTTCCTTCACAAAAAGACCTCCTTTCGGGCACTCGGAAAATGAAAAATGGTTTTTTCGTCCAAAGAAAATGAAAACTTCCTTAGGAAACATTGTTTGCCATTCTAATATGCACCCTTGTGCACAATATGAGATCATTTGAACAAACTATGCCATGAATGTGGCCATAAGATTGATCATTTGGCTTGAAAGCCATGAATCTTCACGCTTGATAGCTCGTTTCTGAGAACACTTTTTTATAATAATTGCCATATTACAAGTTTGTTATTTTTCCTGGGAACTTGGCCACATATAATGACACAATGCGAAGGTTTCCCATTTTTTTGATTTTTTTTGAATTTTTTATGCCCGTTTCAAAATGCGGTCAAAACGGCGGGAATGACCGTTCCTAGCTAGTGGTTGAATCTTGGAACTTTTTTGGTGTTTATATGATTAAATAGATACTTATGTAACTAGAAATGATTTTTTGAAAAAATAAATAGCAAACTATGAGGCAGCTGCAGTTCAAATTTGACCCGCTTCCAGCTGAATCGGCGGCAATTTGTCTTTTTCACGAGAGGTGGATCAAAACTTTTTACACCCAACAATTTGGTCAATTGTGCATTAAATATGTCCTAGTATTTTAGAAAAATGATTTGGTCCAATTTTGCAACAATTATTTGGTAGTTCCTTCACAAAAAGACCTCCTTTCGGGCACTCGGAAAATGAAAAATGGTTTTTTCGTCCAAAGAAAATGAAAACTTCCTTAGGAAACATTGTTTGCCATTCTAATATTCACCCTTGTGCACAATATGAGATCATTTGAACAAACTATGCCATGAATGTGGCCATAAGATTGATCATTTGGCTTGAAAGCCATGAATCTTCACGCTTGATAGCTCGTTTCTGAGAACACTTTTTTATAATAATTGCCATATTACAAGTTTGTTATTTTTCCTGGGAACTTGGCCACATATAATGACACAATGCGAAGGTTTCCCATTTTTTTTGATTTTTTTTGAATTTTTTATGCCCGTTTCAAAATGCGGTCAAAACGGCGGGAATGACCGTTCCTAGCTGGTGGTTGAATCTTGGAACTTTTTTGGTGTTTCTATGATTAAATAGATACTTATGTAACTAGAAATGATTTTTTGAAAAAATAAATAGCAAACTATGAGGCAGCTGCAGTTCAAATTTGACCCGCTTCCAGCTGAATCGGCGGCAATTTGTCTTTTTCACGAGAGGTGGATCAAAACTTTTTACACCCAACAATTTGGTCAATTGTGCATTAAATATGTCCTAGTATTTTAGAAAAATGATTTGGTCCAATTTTGCAACAATTATTTGGTAGTTCCTTCACAAAAAAACCTCCTTTCGGGCACTCGGAAAATGAAAAATGGTTTTTTCGTCCAAAGAAAATGAAAACTTCCTTAGGAAACATTGTTTGCCATTCTAATATGCACCCTTGTTCACAATATGATATCATTTGAACAAACTATGCCATGAATGTGGCCATAAGATTGATCATTTGGCTTGAAAGCCATGAATCTTCACGCTTGATAGCTCGTTTCTAAGAACACTTTTTTATAATAATTGCTGTATTACAAGTTTGTTATTGTTCCTGGGAACTTGGCCACCTATAATGACACAATGCGAAGGTTTCCCATTTTTTTGATTTTTTTTTTGAATTTTTTATGCCCGTTTCAAAATGCGGTCAAAACGGCGGGAATGACCGTTCCTAGCTAGTGGTTGAATCTTGGAACTTTTTTGGTGTTTCTATGATTAAATAGATAATTATGTAACTAGAAATGATTTTTTGAAAAAATAAATAGCAAACTATGAGGCAGCTGCAGTTCAAATTTGACCCGCTTCCAGCTGAATCGGTGGCAATTTGTCTTTTTCACGAGAGGTGGATCAAAACTTTTTACACCCAACAATTTGGTCAATTGTGCATTAAATATGTCCTAGTATTTTAGAAAAATGATTTGGTCCAATTTTGCAACAATTATTTGGTAGTTCCTTCACAAAAAACCTCCTTTCGGGCACTCGGAAAATGAAAAATGGTTTTTTCGTCCAAAGAAAATGAAAACTTCCTTAGGAAACATTGTTTGCCATTCTAATATGCACCCTTGTGCACAATATGATATCATTTGAACAAACTATGCCATGAATGTGGCCATAAGATTGATCATTTGGCTTGAAAGCCATGAATCTTCACGCTTGATAGCTCGTTTCTAAGAACACTTTTTTATAATAATTGCCGTATTACAAGTTTGTTATTGTTCCTGGGAACTTGGCCACCTATAATGACACAATGCGAAGGTTTCCCATTTTTTTTGATTTTTTTTTTGAATTTTTTATGCCCGTTTCAAAATGCAGTCAAAACGGCGGGAATGACCGTTCCTAGCTAGTGGTTGAATCTTGGAACTTTTTTGGTGTTTCTATGATTAAATAGATACTTATGTAACTAGAAATGATTTTTTGAAAAAATAAATAGCAAACTATGAGGCAGCTACAGTTCAAATTTGACCCGCTTCCAACTAAATCGGCGGCAATTTGTCTTTTTCACGAGAGGTGGATCAAAACTTTTTACACCCAACAATTTGGTCAATTGTGCATTAAATATGTCCTAGTATTTTATAAAAATGATTTGGTCCAATTTTTCAACAATTATTTGGTAGTTCCTTCACAAAAAAACCTCCTTTCGGGCACTCGGAAAATGATAAATGGTTTTTTCGTCCAAAGAAAATGAAAACTTCCTTAGGCAACATTGTTTGCCATTCTAATATGCACCCTTGTGCACAATATGAGATCATTTGAACAAACTATGCCATGAATGTGGCCATAAGATTGATCATTTGGCTTGAAAGCCATGAATCTTCACGCTTGATAGCTTTGTTTCTGAGAACACTTTTTTATAATAATTGCCGTATTACAAGTTTGTTATTTTTCCTGGGAACTTGGCCACATATAATGACACAATGGCAAGGTTTCCCATTTTTTTGATTTTTTTTCAATTTTTTATGCCCGTTTCAAAATGCGGTCAAAACGGCGGGAATGACCGTTCCTAGCTAGTGGTTGAATCTTGGAATTTTTTTGGTGTTTCTCTGATTAAATAGATATTTATGTACCTAGAAATGGTTTTTTGAAAAAATAAATAGCAAACTACGAGGCAACTACAGTTCAAATTTGACCCGTTTCCAGCTGAATCGGCGGTTATTTCTCTTTTTCACGAGAGGTGGATCAAAACTTTTTACACCCAACCATTTAGTCAATTGTGTATTAAATATGGCCTAGTATTTTATAAAAGTGAGGTGGTCCAGTTTTGCAAAAAATATATGGTAGGTCCTTCACAAAAAAACTCATTTCGGGCACTCGAAAAATGGAAACTTGATTTTTCGTGCAAAGAAAATAAAAACTCTCTTTGTCAATATTATTTGCCAATCCAAAATGCAAACTTTGTGCAAAATATGGTATCATTTGAAAAATATTTGATAGATCCTTTAAAAAAATACTCATTTTAAGCACTCAAAAAATGAAAAAGGAAGTTTTGATGAAAAAATTTATCTTTAATCTAATTGATTTCGACCAATTTAGATGGTCATAAAATCTTCAAATTGCTTGCTGCGTTTTGATTGGTCCAGGAGCATATCACGCGGATCATGCATCATAACCGTCGGATGCTCCGGAATCCAACGGCAGCCCTCACCCCTCACCCTCTCACCCACGCCCCCACTCCCCACCGTACCCGCAGACCCCACACACCCACTCACCACCATTCCAAACCCCACGCACACACTCACCATCGTTCCAATCCCGCACCCGCACCCGCTCGCCGAAACCCTAGCAGCCGCCGTCACCGCACCGCCGCACGCCGCGGCGCTCCTGGACGCCCTCCCCCCTTCTCTCCCAGATCCCCCTTCTCCATCGCCGCCTCCCCGTTCTCCCCAAGCGCAGTAGCCGCAAGCCCGCCGCCGTGGCCCCGCTCGCGGCCGCGGCGCCCTATCTGGGCAAGCCCGACATCTTCGAGGGCCTCGACAAGCGCTCGCAGGAGCGCCACCGCGCGATCCAGGCCGCCCGGGACGCCGTGGCAGGCTACAACTCCGACGACGCCAACGCCAACACCCGCGTCCCCTGGGGCTCCCGCTCCTCCGACGAGGGCTCCGACTCGGACGGCGCGGCCAAGGACCGCCCCCAGGCCGAGGCGCCCAAGGTGAAGAAACCCAAGGTCACGGTCACCGAAGCCGCGCTCATCGACGCCGAGAGCCGCGTCGTGCACCTCGTCGACATCTCGGTACTACCCCTACCCCTCATCCCTCCTTGAAATGCATTCCCAGAGGCCAGATCTCATGAGGCCCGGGCCGGATCATGGCTTTGTCTCCTTCCCAGGGATCGGATCTGGCCGGGGTTTAGTGCCGGATCTCGCCGGCCATGTCCAAATTCCCCTATACTGTTCTGTACCAACTAGTTTCGTGTTTAGAGGTAGATGCATAATTCTGGTATGGTACGGATAGGCTGTGGGTGTGATCCAGTCTGTCGTGTGTGCTTGCAGGGACGCTCTGGTCCAATCCGATCCAATCCTGCCATGTAGTTTGGTTATAACATAGGAGAGGGACACCTACAGTTGAGTTTCAGTTTGGACAGCATTTGACGCACATGTATTGGGGTATTTGGTTTACTTCTATTTGTATGTGCATTTCTTAAATTGAAAATAAAATTAGTTGGGTATTCAATTCCTACGAACCAATGTGCAACATTTTTTATTCAACATGTACTACATCAGCAACTTAAATTTGTCTATTTCATTTATCAAAATTTTAGAGGCTTGATAGATATTAATGTCACCCCGCTGTTGGTTTGCTTGCTGGAGTCTTGGGGGGCATGGATTTTATAGTTTATATATGTAGCGATGTATAGTTGTTTCTATATTTTGATGCACGCCCTATAAATGGATCACGATGTGTGCTCTGGAAGGAAACTAATATAGTGCTTTGAATTTCAGATCAAGCTGCTACCTGTAACTTTGATTAGAAGTTACTTAATTTGGAGCACCGAAATGGAATTACAACAGCTGATTGTTACATGTTCTCAGTTTGGCAATACGAGTTTCAGCATTGGAATGGAGATGTATGTGGTCTATTTGCGAAAATAGTTTCAACATAATCTGAATTTAGTCCTTTTCCATTTATGAGACCCATTTGCTATTTAGCTCAATGAACTACAACTGAGATGGTTTAGGTTAATTTCAGTCTTGTACTCTTGTTTCATCTTAATTATTAGACTAGCCTGTGACATCATAATTCAGCTGGGAATACACCTCTATGTTTTTCATATCCAGTCAACTATTCTGATAGAAATGCCACGCCACATTGGTATGTTTCGTGAGTGTCCCTGCAGGTGGTGTTCTGCATCTTGATCGAATTGTAAATTTTTTGCCTAGAAAATGTTGCCGTGAAATAAAACATATGAACGGGTAGTTTTGTTACAACTACAGATTGTCTTTTGCCCTGAAAGTGTTTATATATGTGGGTCTTTGTTCATTTTTTCCATGAAAATTCAGTAGCTTGTAGGCTGTAGTTCTGTTCATTTTTTTTGAGAAAAAATGGTGTGCCTCCTGGTTTCATTTCATCAAATGGAACTTCCATTATGTAGGTGAAGTTATATTACAGCTATATGCTTTGTAGCTTGTTGTTCCTGATCCATGCTCCTATATGTATTAGGCGATCAGGTAGGTGAAGTTAGAGCTGTTCCTGGCATGCATGAGGGGAAGGGCGAACAGCTGGCTCGATTTGTTGACGCTTTTATTGCTTTACTAGGTACCAATACAATTCTTCCACAAGTGAAAAAAATGTCTGAATTCAATAGTGAAATAAATGTCCTTAGCTACCTAGCTAGCTTCCCTCCCTCCCTGCACACACCTAGCTAGCTAATTACACTAGTGGTGTTCAGAAACAACTTCACTCTGAATTACCAGGAGTTAATGTGAGTTGATTAACACGTTGCATCTTACCTTGTATGCTGAATTTAAATTGGCTGTCACTATATACTTAGGAGGCAGTGACATAACAGTATATGCCTGTGCAGATTTATACATTGTTAAAATGGAGGCTTGGGAAGAACTATTTTCTTTGTAGTAATAAGTTAAGAGTTGTTTGTTGCTTCAGTAGGGTGTCATACATTATAATCATCAGCTCATGTCGTCTGGGATCAAACATAGCTTTGAATTTACAAGAGTAGAGATTTATGTGAGAAGTACAAACCATGTTCTATTTTAACTAGTACAAAAATTATGCCCCTACTATAGTGATACATTCTGTACTACACTGTTGCTTCTGTTTGCTTGCTTGATTACCTCTCTAAGGCAGCTTCGTTTTGTTCTTCTTCTTCATGTGCTACTTGCAGCATCAAGGGGATCTTCGACCGCTACCAGCAGGCCATTGGGACCAGCCTGTGGATCGAGCAGTATGAGGTTGGCTGCTGCTTCTCTATCTTGCCTCCATCCATCTTTTTCTTTAGCTGTATCACTTTCTCCTTTCTTTGATGTGGCTGATTTGCTTCGGTTTGATATCATCTAGATCTGACTAGTTTGTACTTAGTCACTAGTGATGCACTGCTCTTTGTCCTTGTGATGCTCGAGTACTAAAGAAACTTGGGTAATATGCACTAGTCTTTTGCTTATGCTCTTGTGAGTTTGGCAAGTGATTATAATGTATTGTGTAGTTGTTGTTTCAAACTATTTTGCCACAAGTACCATAATTTGCATTGAAGATATTGTATTCTGTTGCTGTATCATTGTTTAATAAAACCACAGCATGATGCTCACATGAGATATCCACATGTTCCTATGATGTTTGATTCAAGCTTACTCTTGTTATAATGTATTCTGTTACTGTTTTGCTACAAGCTGTGTGTTGATTTGATAACAGGAGTTTCCTTGTCCTGGTCCTATACTGCATTTTGACTCCTATGTTTCTGTGCGCGTGTGTTTAATTGATGTTGTTTCAACTTTGAACTGCCTTTTCATATGGCCTATACTACAATTGAGATTTAAATTTGTGGTTGTTCCTCTTTTACAGATGCTCAAGTGTGAAGTGTGAAGCAAGTGTGAAGTCGTGAAGTGTGAAGCCGTCAAGTTCTACTTAGTAAAGAGTAGCATATTGTAGCATATATGTGTTGTAAAGATTGTAATAGATTTATTTAGTGGTATATTTGATGAAATTTAAGTGTTCTTTTTGATTATGTATGTGATCTGAAAACTTGTGAAATGGAAACTTGACCAATGGGTCCACTTATGAAAATAATCTGTCAAATTTGTACATTTCTGACATGTGGGATCAATTTGAGAGATGATCATGACAATGTAGAAAACCGAATTGGACCGGGCTGAATCTTGTGCCACATCAGCTTGCCACGCTGGATGCCTATGTGGCTTGGGGAGGTTGTTAGTGACCAAAACGCCACAGTAGGAATATTTTGGTCGTAAACGTCTTTGACCATTCCAGAAGAAAGGTCGCTATAGTCAGTTTACAACGGCCAGCTTTTGACCTTCTGTTTTTGGTCACAAAAAGGTTGTAAATGGAAATTTGTGACCTTTCAGTGACCAATAGTGGTGGTCACAAGTTGACATATTTCTTGTAGTGGGCCTGAGCTATCTCCTCACGCACCTGAGCTACTGCTGCGTCGTGCTCATCCTTGTCAGCAGGAATAACCATAGCGGTTAACAGGGCCGTAAGCTTGTCCATGAGATCCATCAGCACCTGAGCCGACGGGCGCACGGGGCCTCCTGCCCCGGCTGCTCCTGACCCGAACGTGATCGCTGCTGCCGCTGTAGAATTTGAACCGGGCTGAGTTCCAGCCATGAAGATTCCGGCCCATCTTGGCGGCTCATCGAGGTCCGGAATACTGATGCCATCGGAACAGCCCCTGAGCACGTCGTCTTCTACCTGATGCAACGAATCTGTTGAGCCGGCGGACGAGTCACCGTCCGAAAGGACGGCCGTCTCACCCCCATCTTCGGATCCAGAAAGTTCTTTTCCGTTGACGCAGCCCACGAAGGCACGCCTCATGACCGGCTGAGTCCGGGTCTTCCTCGCACGCTGAGCCGTCTCGACGAGGTCGGTGCAGTTGTCCGGCTCAGGGCCCGGCTCACCGATCCGGCCGATGAAGACGTGGATTCCGCTAAAGGGGACCCGGTACCCGTACTCAATTGAGCCGGTGTCGGGGCCCCAGCCTTCGTCGTCGATGTAGATCTTGCCGCGACGACTCTTGGTCATCCAGCCCACTACGTACCCCTTGAGCCCTTTGAAGTTGCCCTTCAACAACTCAAATCCACCGTGTGCTAGCCCCATGGTGGGCGCCAACTGTCGTGGAATAGTCACGTCAGATGCCCTCGTGAAAGGACTTAGTTGTGGAGCCATCGCAACTAGGAAGCTTGAAGGGGTTAAATCGGGACAAGGGACACGAGAGTGTTTATACTAGTTCGGCCCCTTACGGTGAAGGTAAGGCCTACGTCTAGTTGGGTTGGTATTGATGTTTCGATGACCAGGGGGCGAGATACGCTATGCCCGGCTCTCGATGAGTTGTTTCTTTCCCTAAGCCGCCAGCAGGTCGTCCCCTTATATACACGGGTTGACGCCCTGCGGCCTACAGAGTCCCGGCCGGCTTATAAACAGTGTCCGGCTCGGTGACTAGTTAAATATTCCTTACAATACAAGTCATGCTATTACGGCGGTTTAATACAATGGGCCTTAAGTCGCCTGTGGGCCTTAAGCCCTTTACTGAACCGCCATCTTCATGCTTGGCCTTGGGCTTCTCTCTGGTGAATCCTCTTTGCGTAACCCGGCCCCTCCTGGGCGGCTTACACAAATAGTTATATCCCCAACAAGTCTTGTGAAATCAATACTGCTTTGCTGAATCTTGTTATGAAAGATCAATTCGCCGGCCTTCCTAGTGAAGATGCCGCTACTCATCTAAACAACTTTGTTGATTTGTGTGATATGCAAAAGAAGAAGGATACGGATAATGATATTGTTAAATTGAAGTTATTTCTTTTTTCACTTAGAGATCGTGCTAAAGTTTGGTTTTCGTCTTTGCGTAAAAATAGAATTGATTCTTGGAACAAGTGCAAAGATGCTTTTATCTCTAAGTATTTTCCTCCCACTAAGATTATCACTCTTAGGAACGATATTATGAATTTTAAACAACTTGATCATGAGCATGTTGCCCAATCCTGGGAAAGAATGAAATTGATGATTCGCAATTGCCCTACTCATGGTTTGAATTTATGGATGATCATACAAAATTTTTATGCCGGTTTAAACTTTGCTTCTAGAAATCTTTTAGATTCGGCCGCGGGAGGCACGTTTATGGAAATCACGTTAGGAGATGCTACAAAACTTCTTGATAATATTATGGCTAATTATTCTCAATGGCACACCGAAAGATCTTCTAGTAAAAAAGTGCATGCTATAGAAGAAATCAATGATTTGAGTGCAAAGATGGATGAACTTATGATGTTGTTTGCTAGTACAAATACTCCTCTTGATCCCAATGATATGCCTTTGTCTACTTTGATTGAGAATAATAATGAATCTATGGATGTGAATTTTGTTGGTAGGAATAGTTTTGGAAACAATGCTTATAGAGGAAACTTTAATTCTAGACCGTTCCCTAGTAATTCCTCTAATAATTATGGAAATTCCTACAATAATTCTTATGGTAATTTTAATAAGATACCCTCTGATTTTGAAAATAGTGTGAAATAATTTATGATCTTTCAAAAGAATTTTAATGCTTTGCTTGAAGAACAATTGCTCAATGTTGATGATTTGGCTAGGAACGTTGATAGACTTTCACTTGATGTTGATTCTCTTAAACTTAGATCTACTCCTCCTAAGCATAATATCAATGAGTCTCTGAAAGCCATGAGAATTTCCATTGATGTGAAAGAACCGCTAGATTGCGTGCTAAGAAAGATTGCTTTGTAAAGGCGTGTTCTTCTAGTTTCCATGAAAATAATGATGAAGATCTTAAAGTTATTGATGGGTATCCTATTAGATCTTTGTTTTACAATATGAATCTTGATAGTAATGGGACTGGAGATGATTCAACTTTAGTTAGAAGGCATCCAAGGAATTTGGAGTTTTTAGATCTTGATGCTAAATTTGGTAAAAGTGGGATTGGAGAGGTCACGACTTTAAATAGCATTGACACCACTATCTCAGATTTCAAGGAATCTGATTATGATAATTGTTCTTTCGAAGGTTTTATTTCCTTGTTGCAATCCGTTGTTAATTCTCCTCATGCTTCTACTCAAAATAAAGCTTTTACCAAACACATTGTTGATGCCTTGATGCAATCTTATGATGAAAAACTTAATTTGGAAGTTTCTATACCTAGAAAACTTAATGATCAGTGGGAACCTACTATAAAGATTAAAATTAAAGATCATGAGTGTTTTGCTTTGTGTGATTTGGGTGCTAGTGTTTCCACAATTCCGAAAACTTTATGTGATATTCTAGGTTTCCATGATCTTGATGATTGCTCTTTAAATTTGCACCTTGCGGATTCCACCATTAAAAAGCCAATGGGAAGGATCAATGATGTTCTCATTGTTGCAAACAGAAATTTGGTGCCCGTAGATTTTATCGTTCTTGATATAGATTGCAATCTTTCTTGCCCTATTATTCTTGGTAGACCTTTCCTTAGAACGATTGGTGCGATTATTGATATGAAGGAAGGGAATATTAGATTCCAATTTCCATTAAGGAAAGGCATTGAGCACTTTCCAAGAAAGAAAGTTAAATTACCTTATGAATCTATCACGCGGGCTACCTATGAATTTAGTGCCAAAGATGGCACTACCTAGATCTATCTTTGCTTTTATGCTGTAGCTAGGGGCGTTAAACGATAGCGCTAGTTGGGAGGCAACCCAATTTTATTTTTGTTTTTTGTTTTTGTTTCTATTTAGTAATAAATTTTGCATATACCTTCTGTTTATATGTGTTTTTATGTTTTAATTAGTGTTTGTGCCAAGTAGAACCTATAGGATAACCTATGGTGATAGTTGATTTGATTCTGCTGAAAAACAGAAACTTTGCGCGCATGAAATTAGTTTTGTTAAATCACAGAGAAACGTGATTTTGTGTTGATTCTTTTTGCTGCTGATCAACAGAAAAATTTCCGAGGACTTCCTATTTTGGTAGGATTTTTAAAGTTCCATAAGTTTGCGTTAGTTACAGATTTCTACAGACTGTTCTGTTTTTGACAGATTCTGTTTTTCGTGTGTTGTTTGCTCATTTTGATGCATCTATGGCTAGTATTAAGTGGTATGAACCATAGAGAACTTGGAATACAGTAGGTTTAACACCAAAATAAATAAAGAATGATCTCATTACAGTACCTTATTTGGTGGTTTGTTTTTCTTTCACTAACGGAGCTTATGAGATTTCCTGTTGAGTTTTGTGTTGTGAAGTTTTCAAGTTTTGGGTAAAGATTTGATGGACTATGCAATAAGGAGTGGCAAAAGCCTAAGCTTGGGGATGCCCATGGCACCCCCAGATATTCAAGAGTATCCAACAGCCTAAGCTTGGGGATGCCCCGGGAAGGCATCCCCTCTTTCGTCTTCGTTCATTGGTAACTTTACTTGGAGCTATATTTTTATTCACCACATGATATGTGTTTTGCTTGGAGCGTCGTGTGTTATATTAGTCTTTGATTTTAGTTTACCAGAATCATCCTTGCTGTACACACATTTTGGGAGAAGCCCACTTGATTGAATTTGCTAGAATACTCTATGTGCTTCACTTATATCTTTTGAGCATGATAGTTTTTGCTCTAGTGCTTCACTTATATCTTTTAGAGCACGGCGGTGGCTTAATTTTGTAGAAATTGCTAGTCTCTCATGCTTCACTTATATTATTTTGAGAGTTTTTTAGAACAGCATGGTATTTGCTATGGTTATAAAATTGGTCCTAGAATGGTAGGCATCCAAGTTGGGTATAATAAAAACTATCATAGGAAGTGAATTGGATGCTATGATCAATTTGATACTTGATAATTGTTTTGAGATATGGAGGTAGTGATATTAAAGTCATGCTAGTTGGGTGATTATGAATTTAAAGAATGCTTGTGTTGAAGTTAGCAAGTCCCGTAGCATGCACGTATGGTTAAATTGTGTAACAAATTTGAAATATGCAGTGTACCTGGCTTGTGCATCCTTATGAGTGGCAATCGGGGACGAGCGATTGTCTTTTCCTACCAATCTATCCTCTAGGAGCATGCGCGTAGTTCTTGATTTTTCATGACTTCTAAATTTTTGCAATAAGTATATGAGTTCTTTTGACTAATGTTGAGTCCATGGATCATACGCACTTTTACCTTTCCACCATTGCTAGCCTCTTCGGTACCGTGCATTGCCCTTTCTCACCTTGAGAGTTGGTGCAAACTTCGCCGGTGCATCCAAACCCCGTGATATGATACGCTCTATCACACATAAACCTCCTTATATCTTCCTCAAAACAGCCACCATACCTACCTATTATTGCATTTCCATAGCCATTCCGAGATATATTGCCATGCAACTTTCCACCGTTCCGTTCTTCATCATCATGACATACTTTACTTTTGTCATATTGCCATTGCATGATCATGTAGTTGACATCGTATTTGTGGCAAAGCCACCATGCATAATTTTTCATACATGTCACTCTTGATTCATTGCACCATCCCGGTACACCGCAGGAGTCATTCATATAGAGTTATATCTTGTTCTAGTTTCGAGTTGTAATTCTTGTGTTGTAATCAATAAAGTGTGATGATCATCATTATTAGAGCATTGTCCCAAAGAAAAAAAGAAAAAGAAGGAAAAAAAAGAAAGGCCAAAAGAAAAAAAGAAAGGCCCAAAAAAAGAAAAAAAAGAAAAAAATAGAAAAAAAAGAAAAAAGAAAGAAAATAAAAAGGGGCAATGTTACTATCTCTTTTTTCCACACTTGTGCTTCAAAGTAGCACCATGTCCTTCATATAGTGAGTCTCATATCTTGTGCTTCAAAGTAGCACCATGTTTCTCATATAGTGAGTCTCATATGTAGTCACTTTCATATACTAGTGGGAATTTTTCATTATAGAACTTGGCTTGTATATTCCTACGATGGGCTTCCTCAAATGCCCTAGGTCTTCGTGAGCAAGCAAGTTGGATGCACACCCACTAGTTTTCTTCTATTGAGATTTCATATATTTATAGCTCTAGTCACTAGTAGAAAAGGGGGCAATGGTCCAGGCCGGTCCAGCCCATTAGTCCCGGTTCATTCCAGAACCGGGACCAATGGGAGCATTTGACCCGGTTCGTGAGCCCCGGGGACCGGCCGGGCCACGTGGGCCATTGGTCCCGGTTCGTCTGGACCTTTTGATCCCGGTTGGTGGGTCGAACCGGGACCAATGGGCCGCACTCCTGGCCCACCACCGTTGGTCCCGGTTGGTGGCATGAACCTGGACCAAAGGCAACCCTTTAGTCCCGGTTCAAGCGACCAACCGGGACCAATGGTGGTGCCTATATATACCCCCTCGCGCAAAAGTAGAGCACACTGCTCTGTTTTTTCTGGCCGAGGGGGAGAGGGCTTGGTGGTGCTCTAGCTCACCTCCTATGCACACAAGGTGTTCGATGGAATGCCCGAGCCACACTACTTAAGGTTTCTCCTCTCCAGGCTCGACCGCCAAGCTCCATTTTCCTCAATATTTGTCTAGGTTTAGCGGTCCGTCACGCCCCGTCCCCGTCTTCAACATCGTCGGTCACCCGCACCGATCTCATCGCCGGCACCACCGTGGTGAGCCTCTTGTTCTTATCTTCTTTCTGAAAGGAAAAATATTCTTATTTGTATGTTTAGATAGATACTTGTATAATTTTCTTACTTTTATTATTGCATCTTATATAGTGCGATGGTTTTGGTATCCGCCCCCGTCGGCCCTCGTCCTGTCTATGATTCAGATGTGGTATATATTATCTTTTCATAACTATTGGTTCATTTATTGTTTATGACAATTATGCCGACCAATGTGACATAGATTTTATTCATCTAGGAGGTTGTTGAACCGGAAATTCCAACCGACCCTATTGTCGAGAGGTTAAATTTAGTTGAGGAAGAAAACAATTTGTTAAATTAAAAAATTAGAAAAATTGAGGAGGAGAAGATGATATTGGAGTTGCATGTTGCGGATGTCGTCGATGATCACAAGATCAAGATGGATGCAATGCGCTTGAAGATTAGAAAGATTAGAAAATATGCCATTCATACCGAGGCTTGGTATCATTATGCCGTTGGATCAGTTGTTACATTGGTTGCGATTATGATCGCATTTGTTTTTGCATTGAAATGTTTTACATAGTTTCAGTGTATGGTTTAATTAATTTAGATGCTCTGCAGAGCTTTATGTTGTTAGATGAGAACTATGTATGCACTTTGGTTTTAATGTGATGATGAACTTCTATTAATTTGGTCACTTAATTATCTATTCATGATGTTCTGTCATGATTTTTGACACACTTAATTATATATAATGCACACAGATGAACCGGCAATGGATGTACGGTTCAAGACACACCTCCGAGTACATTAAGGGCGTGCATAATTTTCTCGAAGTGGCTGAGGCAAACAAGCAGAATGGTTTTATGTGTTGTCCATGCCCTATATGTGGGAATACGAAGTCTTACTCTGACCGGAAAATCATCCACACCCACCTGCTTTACAAGGGTTTCATGCCACACTATAATGTTTGGACGAGGCACGGAGAAATAGGGGTTATGATGGAAGACGGCGAAGAAGAAGAGTACGATGACAACTATGTGCCCCCTGAATACGGTGATGCTCCAGAAGATCAAGAGGAACCAGACGATGTGCACGATGATGCTGCAACGGGCGAAGCTGCTGAAGATCAAGAGGAACCAGACGATGTGCCCGATGATGATGATCTCCGCCGGGTCATTGTCGATGCAAGGACGCAATGCGAAAGTCAAAAGGAGAAGTTGAAGTTCGATCGCATGCTAGAGGACCACAAAAAAGGGTTGTACCCCAATTGCGAAGATGGCAACACAAAGCTCGGTACCGTACTGGAATTGCTGCAGTGGAAGGCAGAGAATGTTGTGCCTGACAAAGGATTTGAGAAGCTACTTAAAATATTGAAGAAGAAGCTTCCAAAGGATAACGAATTGCCCGACAGTACATACGCAGCAAAGAAGGTCGTATGCCCTCTAGGATTGGAGGTGCAGAAGATACATGCATGCCCTAATGACTGCATCCTCTACCGCGGTGCGTACAAGGATCTGAACGCATGCCCGGTATGCGGTGCATTACGGTATAAGATCAGACGAGATGACCCTGGTGATATTGACGGCGAGCCCCCCAGGAAGAGGGTTCCTGCGAAGGTGATGTGGTATGCTCCTATAATACCACGGTTGAAACGTCTGTTCAGAAACGGAGAGCATGCCAAGTTGATGCGATGGCACAGTGAGGACCATAAGAAAGACGGGAAGTTGAGAGCACCCGCTGACGGGTCGCAGTGGAGAAAAATCGAGAGAAAGTACTGGGATGAGTTTGCAAGTGAGCCAAGGAACGTATGGTTTGCTTTAAGCACGGATGGCATTAATCCTTTCGGGGAGCAGAGCAGCAATCACAGCACCTGGCCCGTGACTCTATGTATGTATAACCTTCCTCCTTGGATGTGCATGAAGCGGAAGTTCATTATGATGCCAGTTCTCATCCAAGGCCCTAAGCAACCCGGCAATGACATTGATGTGTACCAAAGGCCATTAGTTGAAGAACTTTTACAGCTGTGGAATGGAAACGGTGTACGTACGTGGGATGAGCACAAACAGGAGGAATTTAACCTAAAGGCGTTGCTGTTCGTGACCATCAACAATTGGCCCGCTCTCAGTAACCTTTCAGGACAGACAAACAAGGGATACCACGCATGCACGCACTGTTTACTTGACACCGATAGTATATACCTGGCAAGCTGCAGGAAGAATGTGTACCTGGGCCATCGTCGATTTCTTCCGACCAACCATCAATGTCGAAAGAAAGGCAAGCATTTCAAAGGCGAGGCAGATCACCGGAAGAAGCCCGCCATGCGTACCGGTGATCACGTACTTGCTATGGTCAATGATTTACACATAATCTTTGGAAAGGGTCCCGGCGGACTAGCTGTTCCGAGTGACGCTGGGGGACATGCACCCATGTGGAAGAAGAAATCTATATTTTGGGACCTACCCTACTGGAAAGACCTAGAGGTCCACTCTTCGATCGACGTGATGCACGTGACGAAGAACCTTTGCGTGAACCTGCTAGGCTTCTTGGGCGTGTATGGGAAGACAAAAGATACAGCTAAGGCACGGGAGGACCTGCAACGTTTGCACGAAAAAGACGGCATGCCTCCAAAGCAGTATGAAGGTCCTGCCAGCTATGCTCTTACCGAAGAAGAGAAGGAAATCTTCTTTGAATGCCTGCTTAGTATGAAGGTCCCGACTGGCTTCTCGTCGAATATAAAAGGAATAATAAATATGGCAGAGAAAAAGTTTCAGAACCTAAAGTCTCATGACTGCCACGTGATTATGACGCAACTGCTTCCGGTTGCATTGAGGGGGCTTCTACCGGAAAACGTCCGATTAGCCATTATGAAGCTATGTGCATTCCTCAATGGAATATCTCAGAAGGTGATCGATCCAGAAATCATACCAAGGCTAAGGAGTGATGTGGTGCAATGTCTTGTCAGTTTCGAGCTGGTGTTCCCACCATCCTTCTTCAATATCATGACGCACGTCCTAGTTCATCTAGTTGACGAGATTGTCATTCTGGGCCCCGTATTTCTACACAATATGTACCCCTTTGAGAGGTTCATGGGAGTCCTAAAGAAATATGTCCGTAACCGTGCTAGGCCAGAAGGAAGCATCTCCATGGGCCATCAAACAGTGGATGTCATCGGGTTTTGTGTTGACTTCATTCCTGGCCTTTAGAAGATAGGTCTCCCTAAATCACGGTATGAGGGGAGACTGACTGGAAAAGGCACGCTTGGAAAGGACTCAATAATATGCAGGGATGGATATTCTTGGTCTCAATCCCACTACACGGTTCTACAGAACTCTACCTTGGTGACCCCGTATGTCGATGAACACAAGAACAGTCTGCGCTCCAAACACCCGGAGTAGTGCGACGACTGGATTACATGTGAACACATCAGGACTTTCAGCAGTTGGTTAGAAGCACGTATCAGAGGTGACAACACTGTTTGTGATGAGCTGTACTTGTTATCCAGGGGACCATCTTTGACTGTATTGATTTGGAAAGGATACGAGATAAATGGGAATACATTTTACACGATTGACCAAGATCAAAAGAGCACCAACCAAAACAGCGGTGTCCGCTTTGATGCAACAACCAAGAGGGGAAAGGACACATATTATGGTTACATAGTGGACATATGGGAACTTGACTACGGACATGATTTTAAGGTCCCTTTGTTTAAGTGCAAATGGGTCAATCTGTCAGGAGGCGGGGTACAGGTAGACCCGCAGTACGGAATGACAACAGTGGATCTAAAAAATCTTGGGTACACTGACGAACCGTTCGTCCTAGCCAATGATGTGGCACAGGTTATCTATGTGAAGGACATGTCTACCAAACCGAGAAAGAGAAAAGATAAGGAAGCGAATACATCATACGATGAGCCAAAGCGCCACATAGTTCTTTCAGGAAAAAGGGACATCGTGGGAGTGGAGGACAAGACAGACATGTCTGAAGATTATGAAAAGTTTCATGAAATTCCTCCCTTTAAAGTCAAGGCTGACCCCAACATCCTGATAAACGATGAAGATTATCCATGGTTACGGCGCAATAAGCAAATGACACAAGCGAAGAAAAAGTGAAGACTTTCTCCCGCAACTATTATGATGATACCATGCCAACTTTGTAACTGACGAGTATGATACCATTGTTCGTTTTGTACATGCACATGCTATGTGTGGGTCAATTTATGATACCATGCCAACTTTCAACTTTTTCAGAGTTCATTTGAAATGCTTTAATGTCTTATGGTTCGGCCCTCGTAATAATTAAAAATAGCAACAATAAGTATTTTGTTGTAAGTAGAAACAAAATAAAATAAATAAAGCAAGAAAGAAAACAAAAAAA
>NC_041381.1:681024237-681024807 GCF_002162155.2 Triticum dicoccoides | reverse complement strand
ACAAAAGAAAATAAATAATGCAGAAAAAAAACAAAAAAAACAACAATAAGTATTTTGTTGTAAGTAGAAACAAAATAAAATAAATAAAGCAAGAAAGAAAACAAAAAAAAAAGTGTTTTCAAATTTGAAAAGTAATGGCACTAATAGAAAGTTTATAATTTTCCTAAAACTAAAAGAAAAAAGAATTAAAAAATAAAGCAAAAAACAAAAGAAAATAAATAATGCAGAAAACAAGACAAAAAAAGGAAAAAAATAAAAATAGCAACAATAAGTAAAGAAAACAAAAAAACAAAAAAAAGTGCCCCCTACTGGGCCCCCACGGCCTGAATACGACTTGAATCCCTACTTTGGGCCAGGATTCAGGACCGCAGAAGGCCCAGTAGGCCCATCGGGCAAAGCAGTAGCAAGTAGGCCCATAAGCCTGCAGTAGAGAGGAGTTCAAGAGGGGTGCGGCAGTGGGGCTTATAAACCACTGCGCGCCCCTCTCAACTAGCGAGGTGGGACTAAACTTTGGCCCCGATGCGGGCAGCACAGGGGTCTTTGGTCCCGGTTGGTGGCACCAACCGGGAC
>NC_041381.1:680995569-681023563 GCF_002162155.2 Triticum dicoccoides | reverse complement strand
AATGTTCAAAAATTGTTCAGAGCATGTTTTTGTTCATATATGTATTTATTGTTCATATGTGTATTAATGTTTTCATATATGCAAAAGATAGATTTTTAGAAAAGTTAGGTTTTTTTCTGTTCATAGATTTTTTTTGGTGATATTAATTATTGTAGAATATGCAAGTGTTTGTATATTCATATGAACAATGCATTAGGCAAAACCTTTGATTTTTTCGAAATTTTTTATTTGAACATTTTTTTAAAAGAAGCAATACTAAAAGAATGAGAGGAAAAAGGAAAATAAGAAGAGGAAGAAAGGAGAAAAAGAGGAGAGGAAGAAGAGGAGAAATAAATAAGAAGAGGAAAAAAGAAGAAAAAGAAGAGGAGAATTTCTTCTTTCTCCTCTATTCCTTTCTTCTTCTCCTCTTCTTTTTCTTCTTTTACTTCTTCTTCTTCTTCCTTCTTCCTTCTTCCTTCTTCTTCTTTTCTTCCTTTTCCTTAATTATTTTCCTTTCTCGAGGGAGAAGAAGAAAAAGAAGAGGAGAAGAAGAAAGAAAGGAAAGGAGAAAGAAGAAACTTCAACACGAGGGGGTGGTACCGATACCCCCTCCCCGATAACATTATTTTCCCATGTATATGTATGTCGCGTCGTTGTCGATATAACCCCCTCTAGATACAACTGCAGCACCCCCCTTGGCCCTCTCGCTCGACCAAAAGAGCGTTATCATCGAGGCCACCCCAAACCCTTGAAGCTTTGTGTCGAGGCGACCCCAAACCCTAGAGAAGCAGCGTCGAGGCCACTAACATGATTCCTTATAGTGATTAGCTAGCTAGTTCTACGTTTGCCACTATGTACCATGTTTGAATAATAATTGACATGTTGTCAATATTTGCAGAAACTATGGAGCACTCCTGAGACGAAGAAACAGAAGCGATGTTGGGGGACATAATCGCAAATGGAAGTGATGATGTTGCGTCATTTCTCATCGACACCGTTGGTCAGCTGGATGAAGAAGAGGGCTATGTTTATGATGGCTTCGACCCATTAATGTCGGTACAAGAGGAGGACTATGTTCATGATGGCTCCGGTGACACAATGGAGGTACAAGACGAAGGAGACCGTGCTGACTGCTCCGGTCACCGAACCGAGTCCGGCCAGGTATATATATATATTAGTTAAGCCCGTGCTGACAAGTTAATTGATGCATCCATTGTTTTGGTATATGTACACATATTAATTACTGTCGTCTTTCTTCCTTATAATTTCTAGCCCTCCGGATCGAGCACAACTTCGGTAAGGAGACGAGGCCCGAAGAAAAAGTTGAGCTCGGATGAAAAGTTTGAGATAATAGAAATCGCGCCCGACGGCGAACCGATTGAACCCATCCGGACAAAGAAGGCATTTTCTGCTCAGTGCGGGGTTCTTGTTAGGGACAGGATCCCGATCAGCATCCAGCAATGGTATAATCCTGCTAAGGATGAAGATGATGAGGTGTCTTATGTCAATGATATGCAGAAAGAAGATCTTTAGACTGAGTTGAAGGCAAATTTCACCCTACCGCCAGAGGAGGATCCGGAGAAGCCAGTTAAAGAGCAATTAATCAAGTCTTGTGCTCTTAAGAAGATGGCAGGCCTAATGAGGAGGTGGAGGAAAGAGCTGAACCAGTTTGTCAAGAAAAAAGAGACACCAGAATTCATCGGCAAATATGAGAAGATCAAAGATCACTGGCCCGCATTTGTGGCCCACAAGACATCGGAAAAGAGTAAGAAGATGTCGGAGACAAACAAGAAAAATGCTGCGAAGAAGACGCTTCACCATCGCACGGGGTCAGGTGGCTACCTCAAAGCCCGACCTAAGTGGTCCAAGGCTGAGCATGATCTGCTTGAAAAGGGGATCGAACCAGAGACAATGCGCTGGCCAGACCATTGCCAGACTTGGTTCTTCGGGGCTGGCGGAACCTTGGACCCTGTAATAGGGCAGTGTCAGTGGACGGACGAGCAACTGCAAACACCAGTCAAGAACCTTCGACACTATATCGATGTAGCGCAGTGAGGGACGTTCCTTCCAAACAGGGAGAAGGACGAGCTCACAATGGCCCTTGGGAATCCCGAGCACCCTGGACGGATACGAGGCACGCCAGGCTCCCTTCCGTGGAAGGTTGGTTTTCCGGACGCAGGGGGTTACAAAACCCACGAGAGGAGGAAGAAACTGGAGCAGGACCAAATGCAGGCGCTGCTTGGAAGGGTAATGGGGCTAGAGGATCGAGAAGAGGAACGAGAAGCAGCAGATCGCAACAAACGACATGCCGAAGCTTCCCCCGAAGCTACCCCGCCATCTCAGCGGAGAAGCAGCGTTGCTTCCACCGAGCTGCTTTAGCCGGAGCATGTCTTGATGGCTCCTGCCAGCTATCCCGTGGATGGTATTCTCAAAATTGCCACATTATGGCGCGATGCATGAATTTGAAGGTCAAGGCGGCTGTTGGCCAAGTTTATCCTAGTGGACCCGGCACAACTTATCACTGCCAGCCGATTCCAGAAGGATTTGCTAAGGTGATGGTGGATGAAATAACGGAGGGATTTGAGGACCTCGCGCTTGAGCACCCTACCGGTGAAGGGGAGACTAGGCTGGGTTCCGCTCTGAAGACTCCATGCCTATGGCGGAAGGAGCTCATCGACCTTCTGAACTGGACGCCTCCGCCTCCTCCTCCTCCTCCGACGAGTCAGGGCACTCCGCCTCCTCCACCGCCTCCTCCTCCGGCGAGTGACGATCAGGGCACGCGTGGCGGCACTCCGCCTCCTCCACCGCCTCCTCCTCCGGCGAGTGACGATCAGGGCACGCGTGGCGGCACTCCGCCTCCTTCTCCGGCGCGTGGCGGCACTCCGCCTCCTCCTTCTCCGCCTCGCCAGCAAGGGCGGAAGAGACCCGCCGCCGCCCCGGCTGCTCCGGCGCGTCGTAGTCCTTCTCCTCCGCCTCGTAAGCAAGCACGAAAGAAGACAGACGCCGCAGCCGCTCCGTCTGCTCCGGCGTCTAGTAGCACAAGAAGAGAGAGGCAATACAGATACGGTCCACCTCTAAAGCCTGTAGAGAAGTTACCGTACGAGAGGACCAAGGAGGAAAACAATACGATCATGCAGGCCCAAGTGAACGAGTTCTTTGAAGGGGTGAAAGCAAAGATACATCCACCTCCGGAGGAGAAGGTAGATCCGATGAAAGCAAAATGCACTCTCGATGCCCTGAGGAAACCACCAAAGTCTCCGCCGAGAACCAACTATGAGCGCATTACTGAACAGACATATCTCCAAGCCAAGCGGTCGGGAACTACTGTCAGTGATAAAAGGTCAAAAGAACAACGAGCAAAGGGGAAAAAATTGCCCAGCTCGGCGAACAAGCACAGCAATCGTGCCCCCCGCTCAATGTGTCTAATCCTTCGGGGACGGTGGCCGGTTATGGCAATCTTGAAGATTACCTGCCTGACGATGCACTTCCTGATTTCATGGAGGTGGACGTATTCAGATACGAGTACGGGAAGCCTCTCGTCAAAGATGAAAAGTCTCTGACAACAATGATGCGAAGATTCCCTAGTTGGTACATGAAAACCTGCAGAGAGTCTGAGGGGACGAACAGTTTGTATCTGAAAATTAAAGAGGAGCACGACCTCATTTCAAATGATGTGTTGGCTATTCTATTTGAGGAGTTCTTCGAGTTCTTCAATCAAAAGGCCCTCGATAAATTAATGGTCTTTTGCTACTACCTGTAAGTACTATTTCTCTCATTAGTCTCTATATATAGATCGGCTCTTTCATTGCATGTATTTATAATTAATTATCCTCAATATATTATGCAGATTGAAGATCGTCGAGTGCAAAAAAATGAAATCTATGATATTGGGTTCATTAACACAAATATCATAGATGTATTTCTGGTTGAAAAGAACGTCGAAGAGGCCGAGGACAACTTGCTACAATCATTAATCAAAAATCAAAACAAAGATACCATACTCTTTCCTTACAACGGCCCATGAGTGTTACTGTCGTGTGCATATTCGGTTTCCCTTATTACTCGAGCGAGGTTAATGTAACTGATGAGTTATGCATGCGTGTGCAGGTACCACTATATTCTTCTGGAGATTAAGCTTGAGCGTGGACTAGTAACCGTCTTAGACTCCAGACGGAAAGATCCCAGCACCTATGCGGACATGACTGAAATGCTCAGCAAGTAAGTTCAATCGATCATTATCGCACCATATCGGCAACTTTTTGTTCATTTCCTGATATCTCAAGTAATAATAATTATTTTCTTTGTCTTGCAGGGTTTGGAAACAGTTCACCGCACAAGCTCCGGGACTGCCGAAGGACCTGCGATATGTATACCCGAAAGTAAGTACTACTGGAGCGCATCTCCCGTTGATTCTATAGCTATACTTTCATCAATGCCATTTATATAATGCTTCATTATCAGTTTGATTGACCTCTATTTCTCGTAAAGTGCTTGTGGCAGGAGGAAGGGAATGATTTCTGTGGATACTACGTGTGCGACTTCATCCACAACGCGACTTTGAAAAACAAGCGGGGCTACTCTAGAAGACAATATGAAGTGCGTAAGCAATAATATTCACAATTTCATTTTATTACACCATCATTTTTGTTGAGTTTCATTCATATATATTTATTAATTAACCCCCTTCTTCAAATTAATTAGACGTGGCAGATGCGGGATGAACTCCTACCACCAGATCGCATGAAAGCAATTCAAGAGGAGTTGGCGGGATTCTTTCTTGAACACATCATCAGTAAAGCCGGGGAATACCATGTGGAACTTCATTTCAAAGGCTAGTGGTTTGTAATTAAGAGATCTTATACATGTATGTAGCCAGTAAAAAACTTGTTGTTCGACCAATCTCTCGCAGAAGGAGAGGTCGATCGATCTTCTCTCGGTATGCATGACGAACTTCTGTACTGAATGGTTCTCTCGATCACTTATGTATATATACTACGTAGTGTCGACCAAGCACGGACATAAGAGAGGACACTTCTCTCTATTAATTAGCTAGCTAACACAATATACGAAACACCTAAATTAAGCCCCCAACCCCCCTCCTTTCAAAAAAAAAAAACCCAGCCATTGGAATGCAGACGCGTGGATGCCTTTTGGTCCCGGTTGGAGCCACCAACCGGGACCAAAGGCTCCCTGACTGGGCTCGGCGCACAGGGCCACGTGGAGGCTCATTGGTCCCGGTTCGCATTTGAACCGGGACTAATGGGTGGAGGCATTAGTAACGACCCATTAGTCCCGGTTCATGAACCGGGACTAAAGGCCCTTACGAACCGGGTCTAATGGGTGGTTTTCTACTAGTGAGTGCATCCATTGCATGGCAATCCCTACTCCTCATGTTGACATCAATTGATGGGCATCTCCATAGCCCATTGATTATCATTGTCAATGTGAGACTTTCTCCTTTTTTGTCTTCTCCACACAAGCCCCATCATCATATTCTATTCCACCCATAGTGCTATATCCATGGCTCACGCTCATGTATTGCGTGAAGGTTGAAAAAGTTTGAGATTATTTAAGTACGAAATTGCTTGGCTTGTCATCGGGGGTGTAGAATTTAGGACCATCTTTGTGTGACAAAAATGAAGCATAGCCTAACTATATGATTTTGTAGGGATGAACTTTCTTTAGCCAGGTTATTTTGAGAAGACATGATTGCTTTGATTAGTATGCCTGAAGTGTTACTATTTCTTTTATCAATATGAACTTTTATTTTGAATCATTTGGATCTGAACATTCATGCCACAATAAAGAAAATTACATTGAGAATTATGCTAGGTAGCATTCCACATCAAAAATTCTGTTTTTATCATTTACCTACTCGAGGACGAGCAGGAATTAAGCTTGGGGATGCTTGATACGTCTCCATCGTATCTATAATTTTTGATTGTTACATGCTATTATATTACCCCTTTTGGATGTTTATGGACTTTTGTTACATGCCCGTATTGCTATTTTTTTGCCTATTTCAGTATTTCGAAGAAAAGGAATATCAAACGGAGTCCAAACGGAATGAAACCTTCGGGAGCGTGATTTTTGGAACAAACGTGATCCGGAGAACTTGGAGTGCAAGTCAAGAAGCAGCTGAGGCGGCCACGAGGGTGGAGGGCGCGCCCACCCCTACAGGGCGCGCCCCCTATCTCGTGGGCCCCTCGGGCGGCCACCGACCTACTTCTTCCTCCTATATATACCGACTTACCCCGAAAACATCCAGGGAGCCAACGAAAAACAATTTCCACCGCTGTAACCATCTGTATCCGTGAGATCCCATCTTGGAGCCTTCGTTGGCGCTCCACTGGAGGGGGAATCGACCACGGAGGGCTTCTATATCAACACCATAGCCCCTCCGATGAGTTGTGGGTAGTTTACCACAGACCTTCTTGTCCATAGTTATTAGCTAGATGGCTTCTTCTCTCTTTTTGGATCTCAATACAATGTTCTCCCCCTCTCTTGTGGAGATCTATATGATGTAACTCTTTTTGCGGTGTGTTTGTCGAGATCTGATGAATTGTGGGTTTATGATCAAGTTTATCTATGAGAAATATTTGAATCTTCTCTGAATTCTTTTATGTATGATTGAGTTATCTTTGCAAGTCTCTTCGAATTATCAGTTTGGTTTGGCCTACTGGATTGATCTTTCTTGCCATGGGATAAGTGCTTAGCTTTGGGTTCAATCTTGCGGTGTCCTTACCCAGTGACAGAAAGGGTTGCTAGGCACGTGTTGTATTGTTGCCATCGAGGATAAAAAGATGGGGTTTATATCATATTGCATGAGTTTATCCCTCTACATCATGTCATCTTTCTTAATGCGTTACTCTATTCTTATGAACTTAATACTCTAGATGCATGCTGGATAGCGGTCGATATGTGGAGTAGTAGTAGTAGATGCAGGCAGGAGTCAGTCTACTTGTCACGGACGTGATGCCTATATACATGATCATGCCTAGATAATCTCATAATTATTCGCTTTTCTATCAATTGCTCGACAGTAATTTGTTCACCCACCGTAATACTTATGCTATCTTGAGAGAAGCCACTAGTGAAACCTATGGCCCCCGGGTCTATCCTTTATCATATAAGCTTTCAATCTACTTTTATTTGCATCTTTACTTTTTGCATCTATATTATAAAATACCAAAAATATATTTATCTTATCATACTATCTCTATCAGATCTCACTTTCGCAAGTGGTCGTGAACGGATTGACAACCGTTTATTGCATTGGTTGGGAGTTCTTTGTTTGTTTTTGTAGGTGCATGGGACTTTTGAGGAGCCTCCTACTGGATTGATACCTTGGTTCTCAAAAACTGAGGGAAATACTTACGCTACTTTGCTGCATCACCCTGTCCTCTTCAAGGAAAACCAACGCAAGCTCAAGACGTAACACCCTCCACGCAAAGGAGAGTCCCATCCGGACACGGGAGGAAGTCTTCTGTCTTGTATCTTCATGGCCCATCAGTCCGGCCCATATCACACAGGTCGGACGCCCAAGGACGCCTTAATCCAGAACTCCCTCTGTAGCCCCGAACCAGGCTTCAATGACGATGTGTCCGGCGCACTGATAGTCTTCGGCATTGCAAGGCGGGTTCTTCCTCCGAATACTTTGAAGCATCCATTTAATGTTGTACCCATTGGCTTCTGCGCCTCCATTGCTCCGACTTCCACGTGTCAAGCAAACACGAACGGTTAGAGTATTTTCGCACATGACACCCTGGCCGTGTAAGAAAGGTGTATATTTAAGTGGACTGGATCTCAGATGCCATCTCACACCAGGTGCAAAATCCTTAGAGCTTGCTAGGAGAAACCATTCCAGGATGGCTAGCGTTCCCAGCTCTTCCTCCCACCCTCATGGTTCCGAAAAAGGTGATTGGGAGAAATTCTCGGTATCCCATGACCAGCTGAGTAGGATTCAAACGTAGGGATGCCTTCCCCCTGCTGATCTAGTCCCCGACCGGGCAGGATTAACCTCTTTTACAGGCGAAGCCCTGGCGGAAAATTTCCCTAATCCAACCAGGGGGCGAGTGTGCTTCATATCCTTCTTAATAAGAGGCTTCGGGTTTCCAATCCACCCTTTCCTCTGAGGTCTCTTGGAGTACTACGGCCTCCAACTGCACAACTTCACCCCGGCCTCCATCCTGCATATCACGGGTTTTGTCGCTCCTTGCGAGCTATTCCTTGGTTGCGAGGCCCACTTTGATTTATGGAGGAAACTTTTCTGCCTCGTCCCTCGTACCCAAAAGGGATCCGTATTCAAGGTGGGCGGTGTCGAGATATGGCGCATAGCCGGGACCATATACTTGTCTGGCACGCCAAAGAAGGCATCCGAAGAGTGGCCCTCGGAGTGGTTTTATATTTAAGATGTCGCTCTCCTCGACCCAGTTCGAATGGGCCATCCCAAATTTTCCAACGCTCCATTGAGGAATCGCCACAGCTGGCGTCCTCAGAGCCTCGAGGAGGAAGACAACACAGAAGTCCAACAATTAATGGGCAAGATAACGACACTCGCCCAGTCCGGATTATTGATAATTGAGGTAATGGCAACTTCCATAGCGCAAGGTGTTCAGCCGCTCCAATTCAGGGGCTCCCTATGTGGCGCTACAATGGGGGAGATGACGCCTCATGCTGCGGAAGAAAGGGACCGGGTTCCCCCACCGCCCTGGCCGCAATATTGGCCGATCTGTATAAAGGGGAGAAACAGGAGTTCACTCGTCTTACGCGCTGAGAGGGATTTTCCATGTACAATCCTCCTAGTTGGGTGAGTTTTAATCCCATCACTTTATTCAATCATCTCCCCCAGTCATGTTTAACCGACATTAACCCGTCCGTCAAATAGGAATGATGAAGGGTCGTCGCGGGGATCTATAGCCCCGCTCCACAGATGGAGGACCATAACCGGGACCTCGATCCCGGATTCAAAGAAGATCCGGATATATTCGTAGAGCTCAAGGAGGGGGTCTTCTACCAGGCGAACTACGATGGCACAGAAGTGACCATCATGGCTGATTATCCTGGCCTCCTTCCTGCCTCACATGGAAGTAGCCAGGATACATCTCCTCCGAAAGAGCTTCCTCATTATGCCTCACCCACTGCACTGTCTCGTGCTCCAAAGGGGAGGTGCTCGGCGCGTCATGTCGCACCAAAGGCGTCTCATAAGAGAGCGGCGCCTACGCCAGGCGGGTCTTCAAAGAGGAAGGCACATGACAACACGGCCATGCCTTCATCAAAGAGGTATGGCTTTAAATATGCACCCTCGCAGTCACATCGAATCGTGACATTGCCCACTGTGTTTTATCAGGAAGAGTGTTCGCCGGACTATGTCCAGGGATCCTGCCGGCCGCGCCTCCACCAGTCAGGTTCCAGACCCTGTCTCTAGGGCGGGGGCTGACACGGGAGTGATGCCGGATTGTCCTCCTTCAGAGGATTCGGATAATGTATCCTTCACGAACTCTGAAGTGGAGATCGCCATGAATCATCAGCGCCGGAGGGCCGCTGTTCATGACCCCGGCTTTGCTAAAGAGGCGTTCAATGCCTTCAGCTAGGCTGATGCGTACATCCGAGTTGCTCGGGATGGGCTTACCAGGGCCATTGACCAGTATTTGAAAGATATGCGGGTAAGTACGCATTGTACATATCTAGTAATCATGTACCAGTAGCCCCCGAGACTTGAAACAGTTAAGGATTGTTGTATAATCAGGTACTCACAGAGAAGAACAACATGTTGTCTCTTGAGCTGGACAAGTGCCAGACTCAGCTAGCTGTTGTTACCGCCGAACTAGATAAGTCCAAGGAGGCGCTGCCTGGTAGTGTTCTCCTCCATTCATAAAAAGCATAATCATGTACCAGTAATGTTAATACTGTTATGATTCTGATGATAGGATCAGTCGATCAACTGAAAGAGGACCTGGAGGTTGCGCAGGCGGGTAAACCATAGGCCGAAAGGTAATTGGCCACAGGCGAACATGTCTTGACACGGGTCAGGGAAGATAAGAACAATCTGCAGGATTCCAACACCCTGCTAGGCAAATAGCTAAAAGATGTACGAGCCCAGCTAGCGGACGCCGAAAAGGAAAATAAGAGGCTACGAGGCGGCATATTCAGTATGCTTTTGAACTTACCTCCGTGTAATTTGGCAAAGAAGTGAGCTGGCAGATTTATGTCTGCGGGTATGCTGACTAGCCATCCCGAAGAGGAAATGTCCGGATCTCAAGGCGATCTGCTGCAAGAGCTATCCCAAGTGCACGAGCGAGCTCGGCAAGCAATGCAGAGTGTTGCCAAGGCTTTGTGGCCATCCGCCTCCCCTCTAGGAAGCATGGAGGAGCTTGTGAAGCTATTCCAGGGAGCTCGGCGCCGTTTCCGATTATGGAAGATATCGGCCTGCTGAGAAGGTGCGCGAGAGGCCTAGGGCATGGTGAAAACGTGGTACACCAAGCTTGATCTGAATCATATGGCCCTGGTCGGACCTCAGGGGTCAGATGGACAAAAAATTCCAGTGAGTTTGGTATATGACCAAGTAAAGATAGCTGCCATGTTTTCCCAACAGGATTGTAAGCTAGATAGCCTGTTAGACGACATAGAGGAAGAAGTTTTTGAGTCCAAGTGACTATGTACTTCAATTGAAAAATTTGTCCCTAGCCGGATTGCAAAACGATTGTCATGGCAGATCTTTTCGCTTCGACCTCTAGACCCGAAGGTGCGGAGTATTTCCGAATACCGGAGCCCCAATATAGACGGGGGTATGCGTGGAAACAAGGCATAGGGGTCATAGTTGCTTGAACAGACAAGTTGTATCTAGCTAGCTATGTTATATTACTTGTTGATAGTAAGAAACATCTTCCAGGGAGAATGATTCCATTAAGGGTTCCATTCGCTGGGTGAACATGCGTTAGTATGTATGCCCGTACTGTGACTGAAAAATCACTGTATTCATAACATCTGGGGGTTCATAGTGTAATGAGGGTAAAACGTCTTTAGTTCGCCGACCGAATATTCCCTTAAGAACGCTAGCTTTTGGCTTCACCCAGTCTGAGGTACAAGTCAAGATGACCCGGCTGTAATAATCGCAGAGGTGCTCCCTTTATTCCCTAGCCGAACAAATGGGAACGTAGGGCATAAGCACAGGAGCCAGGCAACCCAGCTTGGCAAAAACTTAAGTCATAACGGTGCATATAATGGCAAAGAAAAGGTACATATGACGAAAGAACACATATGTGGTGAGCTTGATTCTCGAGAAATAATAATAAGCTTCTGTAAAAGAAGCCCCCGGGTATTATTGGCGTAGACATTTAAGGATTTGTACGTCATAGGTGTGCGGGCTAGCCGCACAAGAGCTATGGAGCTAAAAAATTTAAAGAGAGAAAAAATGGAAACAAAGGGAGGAGAAGACAAACAAAGAGTCCGGCTCTAGGCATAGAATCTTCGGAGTCTGTCGGCATTCCACGGGATCGGCCTAAGCGATTATCCGATGCATCATGTAGGCGGTACGCTCCTCCAGTGAGAGCTTCATCTATAATGAAGGGACCCTCCCACTTGGGCTTTAGTTTGTCCTTTTCTTTTCTGGCAAGTGTAGAACGAGTTCACCAACATTATAAGTCTTGGCCCGCACTTCTTTGCTTTGGTATCTGCGAGCCTGTTGTTGATAGATTGCGGAACAGGCTTTTGCAACATTGCGGTCCTCCTCCAGGGCATCTAAACTGTCCTGCCGATCAAGCTCGGTCTCTCTCTCTCTCTCTCTTCATACATGTGCAAGCAAGGTGAGTCGTGAATAATGTCGCAGGGCAAAATGGCCTCTGTGCCGTACACCATGAAGAATGGTGTGTATCTGGTAGTGCAACTGGGCATGGTCTGCAGCCCCCAGAGTAGGGAGTCGAGCTCCTCAACCCAGTGCTTGTCTAATTGTTTCAAAGACCGCACTAGTCTAGGTTTAATGCCGCTCATGATAAGATCATTGGCTCGTTGGACACGACCATCTGTTTATGGGTGATAGACGGAGGAATAATCGAGTTTAATGCCCAGGTTAGCACACCAAGTTTTCACTTCAACGGTTGTAAAGTTGGAGCCATTATCGGTGATGATGCTGTGTGGGACACCATAACGGTGCACGACACCGGATATAAAGTCTATGACTGGTCCGTCTTCGGCCGTTTTAACTGGTTTGGCCTCTATCCATTTGGTGAATTTATCCACCATGACCATCAGATATTTTTTCTTATGGCCTCCTCCTTTAAGGGGACCGGCCGTATCAAGCCTCCAGACCGTGAAATGCAGGTAATGAGGATTGTTGGTAGAGCGGTAGGCGGCGTATGGCTTTGATTGGCGAAAAGCTGGCATCTGACACAATGTTGGACAAGGTTCTGTGCATCTGATCAGGCCGTCGGCAAAAAGAAACCTATACGGAAGGCTTTACTTACAAGGGCCCGAGCCACGGCGTGGTGACCACCGAGACCAACATGGATTTCGGCCAGAAGCTGTTGTCCCTCTTCTTCGGAGATACATCTTGAAGGACTCCGGTAGCGCTTTTCTTGTAGAGCTCTCCGTCATGGACCTTGTAGGCTTTTGAGCGCCGAATAATGCGGCGAGCCTCATTCTGATCCTCAAGGAGCTCTCGCCTATTATGGTAGGCTAAGAAGGGTTTGGTCCATGGGGCAATTACTGCCATTATTAGATGGGCCGATGGTGTTATTTCGGTGGCTGAGCCCCCGATGATATCGGTATTGTGTTCGGAATCTGGGGGTATAATCGGATGCGGACTGGCGTTGCTGCTCGCATCCTGCCACACCACGGATGGCTTGAAGAGCTGTTCCAGGAAGATGTTAGGTGGGACGGGGTCGCGCTTGGCGCCCATGCGAGCAAGGACATCCGCCGCTTGATTACTTTCTCGAGCCACATGATGAAACTCGAGCCCCTCGAACTGAGTTCATATTTTGAGTATGGCGTTACGATAGCCCTCCATCTTTGGATCTTTGGCGTCGAAGTTGCCATTTATTTGGGATATTGCGAGATTTGAATCCCCGCTCACTTCCAGGCGTTGTATGCCCATAGAGGAAGCATCCGAATACCATGCAATAAGGCCTCGTATTAGGCTCCATTGTTGGAGTCTGTGTATAATATTTGGAGTACGTACTGGACTATGTCTCCAATGGGGGACATTAAGACAACGCCTGCTCCTAAGCCGGCCAGCATTTTAGAGCCGTCGAAGTGCATGACCCAGTTGGAATATGTGTCGTACTCTTTAGGGAGTTCGGCCTCTGTCCATTTGGAAACGAAGTCGGCCAATACTTGGGATTTAATGGCTCGGCGTGGTTTGTATGTATGTCGAATGGTAGGAGCTCAATGGCCCACTTCGCAATCCGGCCTGTAGCGTTGCGGTTGTTGATTATATCATTGAGCGGGACTTCGGAAGCCATCATGATCGAGCACTCTTGGAAGTAGTGTCGTAGCTTCTGACATGCCATGAAGAACGCATATGCTATCTTTTGGTAATGAGGGTACCGGGATTTGCATGGTGTGAGGACAGTGGATACGTAGTATATCGGTTTCTCAAGTGGGAATTTGTGTCCGGCCTCTTCGCGCTCGACGACGAGCACCGCGCTCACGACCTGGTGTGTGGCGGAGATGTATAATAACATGGGTTCACCGACATTCGGTGCGCCCAGGATTGGGTTGCTCGCTAAAAGAGCCTTTATTTCTTCTAGTCCGGCTGTTGCCGCATCCATCCACTTGAAGTGGTCGGTGCATCGGAGAAGGCGATAAAGTGGCAATTCTTTTTCTCCTAGTCTAGAGATAAAGCGGCTTAAGGATGCAACACATCCGGCTAGTTTTTGGACCTGTTTATGGTCTCTTAATGTGGCCAACTGTGACAAAGCTCGGATTTTGGCTGGATTTGCCTCAATTCCTCGATTGGAAACGATGAAGCCCAGCAGTTTTCCAGCGGGAATGCCGAAAACACACTTTTCTGGATTGAGCTTGTTGTCATATGTGCGGAGGTTGTCGAATGTGAGACGCAGGTCGTCTATTAATGATTCAACGTGTCTAGTCTTGATGATGATGTCATCCACATATGCTTCAACTGTCTTGCCTATTTTTTCTCCAGGCATGTTTGAATCATGTGTTGGTATGTGGCACCGACATTTTTAAGCCCAAAGGGCATAGTGTTGCAGAAGAAAGGCCCGTATGGGGTAATGAATGACGTGCGGCTTGATCGGATTCCTTCGTTTTGATTTGATGGTATCCGGAGTATGCCTCGAGGAAACATAGTGAGTCGTGTCCTTCAGTAGCATCAATAATCTGATCAATGCAGGGGAGGGGGAAGGGATCCTTAGGGCAGGCCTTGTTGAGGTCCTTGAAATCAACGCACAGGCGCCAGGATTTATCCTTCTTTGGCACCATCACCAGGTTTGCCAGCCAGTCCGGGTGTTTTATTTCTCTGATGAATCCGACCTCGATTAACTTGGCTAGCTCCTCGCCTATAGCTTGTCGTTTGGGTTCGGAAAAGCGCCGCAGTGTTTGCTTGACCGGCTTATATCCCTTCAATATATTGAGGCTGTGTTCGGCCAACCTGCATGGGATTCCTGGCATATCAGAAGGGTGCCAGGTGAATATGTCCTAGTTCTCACGCAGGAACGCTCGTAGTGCAGCGTCAACTGCTTTGTCCAGCTGTGCCCCAATGGAAGTTGTCTTCTTGGGATCCGTCGGGTGGACTTGAAATTTGACTATTCTGTCTGCTGGTTTGAAGGAGGTGGATTTGGGGTTGCTTATCAACGATTACATCGTCCATGTCCACTGTGGAGCGTAGTGCGGTTAACTCTTCGGCCGCGAGGGCCTCAGACAGTGCCTTGAGGGCCAGCGATGCGGTTTTGTTTTCGGCATGGAGTGCTATGTCTGGATCACTGGCAAGAGTGATATTACCATTGGGACCGGGCATCTTGAGCTTCATGTACCTGTAATGAGGTATAGCTTGGAAGCATGTGAATGCATCTCGCCCCAACAGGGCGTGGTATCCACTGTTGAAAGGGGCCACTTGGAAGGTTATCTCTTCGAACCGATAGTTCTCCGGCGTGCCGAATACCACGTCGAGTGTAATTTTCCCCGCGCATCGCGCCTCCCAGCTGGGAATGATTCCCTAGGATGTCGTATTACTTTGCTCGATGCGGCTCCTATCTATTTCCATTTCATTGAGTGTGTCCTCGTAGATGAGTTTAGTCCGGTGCCACCATCCACGAGCACTTTAGTGAGCCGAAAGCCATCCACAATTGGATTAAGGACCAAGGAGGCTGGTGCCCGGACTGACCGGAATTTTGGTTCGTCACTGGCATAGAAAGTTATGGCTGTGTTGTTCCAGGGGTTTATTGCTGCGACTTGGCAGACTTCAGCGAGGTCGAGGAGTGCCCTCTTGCGCCAATTGTTTAAAGCGAAAGTCTCTAAGACCATCAATACTCTGAGGTCGTCGTCCTCCGGGGGGCGTTGCTCTATGGTGTTCTTGGCGAGGATATCCTCGCCGCTCTTGGCCACTTGCCGGAGTATCCAGCATGCTCTAAGGCTGTGGGTTGGTATGGTGTCCAGTGTCGTGTGTATTTTGCATGGCCTATCGAGCCATCCCTCCAGAACGATTCCGTGTCCCGTAATGGGATTAGTTTTCTTCACTATGGGGTCGTGTGCCCCGCGAGGGTGCATCCTTTTTGCCCGCCCGAGGGGTTGGGTGGAAACCGGTGGTTGCCAGCGAGCTGTCTGGGTTTTCCAGGCGCTTTCCATTGCGAAGTACTTCTGTACTATGGTTGCCAAGTTAGCAAAGTGTAATACACGACGGTGGTTGATGGCGTTGAGAATTCCTTCATCCGTGCAATTATAGCAGAATAGTGAAATCGTGTCCTCGTCACGACAATCTTTAATCTTGTCTCTGACGAGGAATCTAGCCCAAAAGTGATGGACTATTTCCTAAGACTGCTGTCGCACGTACATGAGGTCGCATATATCTGGAGGACCAGAATTGCCTGGCAAATATTGCTTGTGGTGGGTGGGTGACTTTAAATCCGATCCCTGACCCAATTTGGAGTCCCGTGTTTGAGAAACTTCCGAGCTTATTAGTTCGGGCTTCAGGATGTTGCATGATTTTTCAGGCTCGACGCCTGATTCTATGTTCGAAGAACTAGGAGCGCCGTCCCACAGACAGGTATCCGGCTCTTCGAGCTCGGAAATCCGAATATAGCTCATCCTCAACATAGGGAAAGAGTTGTTGTTTTGATCCTCTACGACCGCTGTCTGATTGGGTTTAAGCCCATGGCGGCAATGCGATCCAAAAGTTTTTTTAAAGACGACAACTCCGCAGGATTCATCCATTTGGAGTATTCAGAGTCAACACGAGGACAATTTTCGATGACCTGAGAAGTCATCATTGGCTTAATGGCCGAACGGGCGGCCATGGTAAAGCCCCCCAGCCAGAGGGTTTGGCCTGAGGCTAGGGCTCCTCCGGAGGTGATACTGTCCTTGATAACAAGGCGAGCCATCGGCCCTGTCTTCGATGTTACAGCGAAACTCTCAATGAAAGCACAAATGTTGGTGTCAAAACCGGCAGATCTCGGGTAGGGGGTCCCGAACTATGCGTCTAAGGTCGATGGTAACAGGAGACGGGGGACACGATGTTTACCCAGGTTCGGGCCCTCTTGATGTAGGTAATACCCTACTTCCTGCTCGATTGATCTTGATGAATATGAGGATTACAACAGTTTATCTACCACGAGACCGTAATGACTAAACCCTAGATGTCTAGCCTGTATGATTTTGATCACGTCTATGGACAAAACCCTCCGATTTATATAGACACCGGAGGGGCCTAGGGTTGTACAGAGTCGATTTACAGAGGAAGGAATCTTCATATCCGAACGCCAAGTTTGCCCTCCACGCAAAGGAGAGTCCCATCCGGACACGGGAGGAAGTCTTCTGTCTTGTATCTTCATGGCCCATCAGTCTGGCCCATATCACACAGGCCGGACGCCCGAGGACCCCTTAATCTAGGACTCCCTCATCGGTTACTTCTGGCTAATGATGTGAAGGAAATATGCCCTAGAGGCAATAATAAAGTTATTATTTATTTCCTCATATCATGATAAATGTTTATTATTCATGCTAGAATTGTATTAACCGGAAACATGATACATGTGTGAATACATAGACAAACATATAGTCACTAGTATGCCTCTACTTGACTAGCTCATTAATCAAAGATGGTTATGTTTCCTAACCATTGACATGTGTTGTCATTTGATTAATGGGATCACATCATTAGGAGAATGAGGTGATTGACATGACCAATCCCGTTAGCTTAGCACTTGATCGTTTAGTATTCTGCTATTGCTTCCTTCATGACTTATACATGTTCCTGTAACTATGAGAATTGTGTAACTCCCGTTTACCGGAGGAACACTTTGGGTACTACCAAACGTCACAACGTAACTGGGTGATTATAAAGGAGTACTACAGGTGTGTCCGAAGGTACATGTTGAGTTAGCATAATTCGAGATTAGGTTTTGTCACTCCGATTGTCGGAGAGGTATCTCTGGGCCCTCTCGGCAATGCTCATCACCTAAGCCTTGCAAGCATGTAACTAATGAGTTAGTTATAAGATGAAGTATTACAGAACGAGTAAAGAGACTTGTCGATAACGAGATTGAACTAGGTATTGGATACCGACGATCGAATCTCGGACAACTAACATACCGATGACAAAGGGAACAACGTATGTTGTTATGCGGTTTGACCGATAAAGATCTTCGTAGAATATGTAGGAACCAATATGGGCATCCAGGTCCCGCTATTGGTTATTGACCAGAGATGTGTCTCAGTCATGTCTACATCGTTCTCGAACCGTAGGGTCCGCACGCTTAAGGTTTCGATGACAGTTATATTATGAGCTTATGTATTTTGATGTACCGAAGGTTGTTCGGAGTCCCGGATATGATTACGGACATGACGAGGAGTCTCGAAATGGTCGAGACATAAAGATTGATATATTGGACGGATATATTTGGACACCGGAAAGGTTCCGGAGAAGTTTGGAGCCCCAGGAGGTTACCGGAACCCCCCGGGAGGTATATGGGCCTTATTGGGCCCATGTAGGAGGAAGAGAGAAGGAGCAATGGAGGGGGGCGCGCCCCCCCAAGCCCAATCCGAATTGGGGAGGGGGGCCGCCCCCCCCCTTTCCTTTCTCCTTCCCCCTCTTCCTATTACTACTACTAGTACTACTTCCTAATACTAGTACTCTTTCCTTCCCCCTCCAAATAAGATAAGGAAAAGAGAGGGAAACCTACTTGGAGTAGGTTTCCCCCTCCTCATGGCGCGCCCCCCCTAGGGCCGGCCACCTCCTCCCTCCCTCCTTTATATACGGGGGTAGGGGGGCACCCTAGAACACACAAGTTGATCATTGATCGTTCCTTAGCCGTGTGCGGTGCCCCCCTCCATGATATTACACCTCGGTCATATTGTAGCGGTGCTTAGGCGAAGCCCTGCAACAGGAGAACATCAAGATCGTCACCACGCCGTCGTGCTGACGGAACTCCCCGTCGGTGCCTCTGCTGGATCGGAGATCGAGGGTGCGTCATCGAGCTGTACGCGTGTCAAGAACTCGGAGGTGCCGGAGTAACGGTACTTGGATCGGTTGAACCGGAGGACGTACGACTACTTCCTCTACGTTGCGTCAACACTTCCGCTTCGGTCTACGAGGGTACGTAGACAACACTCTCCCCTTGTTGCTATATCATCACCATGATCTTGCGTGTGCGTAGGAAATTTTTTGAAATTACTACGTTCCCCAACAGTGGCATCCGAGCCTAGGTTTTATGCGTTGATGTTATATGCACGAGTAGAACACAAGTGAGTTGTGGACGATATAAGTCATACTGCCTACCAGCATGTCATACTTTGGTTCAGCGGTATTGTGAGATGAAGCGGCCCGGACCGACATTACGCGTACGCTTACGCGAGACTGGTTTCACCGTTACGAGCACTCGTGCTTAAAGGTGGCTGGCGGGTGTCTGTCTCTCTCACTTTAGTTGAACCGAGTGTGGCTACGCCCGGTCCTTGTGAAGGTTAAAACGGAGTCTATTTGACAAACTATCGTTGTGGTTTTGATGCGTAGGTGAGATTGGTTCTTGCTTAAGCCCGTAGCAGCCACGTAAAATTTGCAACAACAAAGTAGAGGACGTCTAACTTGTTTTTGCAGGGCATGTTGTGATGTGATATGGCCAAGACATGATGCTATATTTTATTGTATGAGATGATCATGTTTTGTAACCGAAGTTATCGGCAACTGGCAGGAGCCATATGGTTGTCGCTTTATTGTGTGAAATGCAAACGCCCTGTAATTGCTTTACTTTATCACTAAGCGGTAGCGATAGTCGTAGAAGCAATAGATGGCGTAATGACAACGATGCTACGATGGAGATCAAGGTGTCGCGCCGGTGACGATGGTGATCACGACGGTGCTTCGAAGATGGAGATCACAAGCACAAGATGATGATGGCCATATCATATCACTTATATTGATTGCATGTGATGTTTATCCTTTATGCATCTTATCTTGCTTTGATTGACGGTAGCATTTTAAGATGATCTCTCACTAATTATCAAGAAGTGTTCTCCCTGAGTATGCACCGTTGCGAAAGTTCTTCGTGCTGAGACACCACGTGATGATCGGGTGTGATAGGCTCTACGTTCAAATACAACGGGTGCAAAACATTTGCACACGCGGAATACTCAGGTTATACTTGACGAGCCTAGCATATACAGATATGGCCTCGGAACACGGGGACCGAAAGGTCGAGCGTGAATCATATAGTAGATATGATCAACATAGAGATGTTCACCATTGAAACTACTCCATCTCACGTGATGATCGGACATGGTTTAGTTGATTTGGATCACGTAATCACTTAGATGACTAGAGAGATGTCTGTCTAAGTGGGAGTTCTTTAGTAATATGATTAATTGAACTTAAATTTATCATGAACTTAGTACCTGATAGTATTTTGCTTGTCTATGTTTGTTTGTAGATAGATGGCTCGTGTTGTTGTTCCGTTGAATTTTAATGCGTTCCTTGAGAAAGCAAAGTTGAAAGATGATGGTAGCAATTACATGGACTGGGTCCGTAACCTAAGGATTATCCTCATTGCTGCACAGAAGAGTTACGTCCTGGAAGCACCGCTGGGTGCCAGGCCTGCTGCTGATGCAACTGACGATGTTAAGAACGTCTGGCAGAGCAAAGCTGATGACTACTCTATAGTTCAGTGTGCCATGCTTTACGGCTTAGAACCGGGTCTTCAACGACGTTTTCAACGTCATGGGGCATATGAGATGTTCCAGGAGTTGAAGTTAATATTTCAAGCAAATGCCCGGATTGAGAGATAAGTCTCCAATAAGTTCTACAGCTGCAAAATGGAGGAGAACAGTTCTGTCAGTGAGCATATACTCAAAATGTCTGGGTATAATAATCACTTGATTCAACTGGGAGTTAATCTTCCGGATGATAGCGTCATTGACAGAATTCTCCAATCACTGCCACCAAGCTACAAGAGCTTTGTGATGAACTATAATATGCAAGGGATGAACAAGACTATTCCCGAGCTCTTCGCGATGCTGAAAGCCGCGGAGGTAGAAATCAAAAAGGAGCATCAAGTGTTGATGGTCAACAAGACCACTGGTCTCAAGAAAAGGGGCAAAGGGAAGAAGAAGGGGAACTTCAAAAGGAACGGCAAACAAGTTGCTGCTCAAGTGAAGAAACCCAAGTCTAGACCTAAGCCTGAAACTGAGTGCTTCTACTGCAAGCAGACTGGACACTGGAAGCGGAACTGCCCCAAGTATTTGGCGGATAAGAAGGATGGCAAAGTGAACAAAGGTATATGTGATATACATGTTATTGATGTGTACCTTACTAATGCTCGCAGTAGCACCTGGGTATTTGATACTGGTTCTGTTGCTAACATTTGCAACTCGAAACAGGGACTACGGATTAAGCGAAGATTAGCTAAGGACGAGGTGACGATGCGCGTGGGAAATGGTTCCAAAGTCGATGTGATTGCGGTCGGCACGCTACCTCTACATCTACCATCGGGATTAGTTTTAGACCTGAATAATTGTTATTTGGTGCCTGCGTTGAGCATGAACATTATATCTGGATCTTGTTTGATGCGAGACGGTTATTCATTTAAATCAGAGAATAATGGTTGTTCTATTTATATGAGTAATATCTTTTATGGTCATGCACCCTTGAAGAGTGGTCTATTTTTATTAAATCTCGATAGTAGTGATACACATATTCATAATGTTGAAGCCAAAAGATGCAGAGTTGATAATGATAGTGCAACATATTTGTGGCACTGCCGTTTAGGTCATATCGGTGTAAAATGCATGAAGAAACTCCATACTGATGGACTTCTGGAATCACTTGATTATGAATCACTTGGTACTTGCGAACCGTGCCTCATGGGCAAGATGACCAAAACACCGTTCTCCGGATCTATGGAGAGAGCAACAGATTTGTTGGAAATCATACATACAGATGTATGTGGTCCGATGAATGTTGAGGCTCGTGGCGGATATCGTTATTTCCTCACCTTCACAGATGATTTGAGCAGATATGGGTATATCTACTTGATGAAGCACAAGTCTGAAACATTTGAAAAGTTCAAAGAATTTTAGAGTGAAGTAGAAAATCATCGTAACAAGAAAATAAAGTTTCTACGATCTGATCGTGGAGGAGAATATTTGAGTTACGAGTTTGGTTTACATTTGAAACAATGTGGAATAGTTTCGCAACTCACGCCACCTGGAACACCACAGCGAAATGGTGTGTCTGAACGTCGTAATCGTACTTTACTTGATATGGTGCGATCTATGATGTCTCTTACCGATTTACCGCTATCGTTTTGGGGTTATGCTTTAGAGACGGCCGCATTCACGTTAAATAGGGCACCATCAAAATCCGTTGAGACGACGCCTTATGAACTGTGGTTTGGCAAGAAACCAAAGTTGTCGTTTCTCAAAGTTTGGGGCTGCGATGCTTATGTGAAGAAACTTCAACCAGATAAGCTCGAACCCAAATCGGAGAAATGTGTCTTCATAGGATACCCAAAGGAGACAATTGGGTACACCTTCTATCACAGATCTGAAGGCAAGATTTTCGTTGCTAAAATCGGATCCTTTCTAGAGAAGGAGTTTCTCTCAAAAGAAGTGAGTGGGAGGAAAGTAGAACTTGATGAGATAACTATATCTACTCCCTTATTGGAAAGTAGTTCATCACAAGAACCGGTTCCTGTGACAACTACACCAATTAGTGAGGAAGCTAATGATATTGATCATGAAACTTCAGATCAAGTTTCTACTGAACCTCGTAGGTCTACCAGAGTAAGATCCGCACCAGAGTGGTACGGAAATCCTATTCTGGAAGTCATGTTACTAGACCATGATGAACCTACGAACTATGAGGAAGCGATGATGAGCCCAGATTCCGCAAAATGGCTAGAGGCCATGAAATCTGAGATAGGATCCATGTATGAAAACAAAGTATGGACTTTGGTTGACTTGCCCGATGATCGGCAAGCCATTGAGAATAAATGGATCTTTAAGAAGAAGATTGACGCTGATGGTAATGTTACTGTCTACAAAGCTCGACTTGTTACAAAAGGTTTTCGACAAGTTCAAGGGGTTGACTACGATGAGACTTTCTCACCTGTAGCGATGCTTAAGTCTGTCCGAATCATGTTGGCTATTGCTGCATTTCATGATTATGAAATTTGGCAAATGGATGTCAAGACTGCATTCTTGAATGGATTTCTAGAAGAAGAGTTGTATATGATGCAACCTGAAGGTTTTGTTGATCCAAAAGGTGCTGACAAAGTGTGCAAGCTCCAACGTTCCATTTATGGACTGGTGCAAGCATCTCGGAGTTGGAATAAACGTTTTGATAGTGTGATCAAAGCATATGGTTTTATACAGACTTTTGGAGAAGCCTGTATTTACAAGAAAGTGAGTGGGAGCTCTGTAGCATTTCTAGTTTTATATGTTGATGACATATTATTAATTGGAAATGATATAGAATTTCTGGATTGCATAAAGGGATACTTGAATAAAAGTTTTTCTATGAAAGACCTCGGTGAAGCTGCTTACATATTGGGCATCAAGATCTATAGAGATAGATCAAGACGCTTAATAGGACTTTCACAAAGTACATACCTTGACAAAATTTTGAAAAAGTTCAAAATGGATCAGGCAAAGAAAGGATTCTTGCCTGTGCTACAAGGTGTGAAGTTGAGTCAAACTCAATGCCCGACCACAGCAGAAGATAGAGAGAAAATGAAAGATGTTCCCTATGCTTCAGCCATAGGCTCTATCATGTATGCAATGCTGTGTACCAGACCTAACGTATGCTTAGCAATAAGCTTGGCAGGTAGGTACCAAAGTAATCCAGGAGTGGATCACTGGACAGCGGTCAAGAACATCCTGAAATACCTGAAAAGGACTAAGGATATGTTTGTCATATATGGAGGTGACAAAGAGCTAGTCGTAAATGGTTACGTCGATGCAAGCTTTGACACTGATCCGGACGATTCTAAATCGCAGACCGGATATGTGTTTTTATTAAACGGTGGAGCTGTAAGTTGGTGCAGTTCTAAACAAAGCGTCGTGGCAGGATCTACATGTGAAGCGGAGTACATAGCTGCTTCTGAAGCAGCAAATGAAGGAGTCTGGATGAAGGAGTTCATTTCCGATCTAGGTGTCATACCTAGTGCATTGGGACCAATGAAGATCTTCTGTGACAATACTGGTGCAATTGCCTTGGCAAAGGAATCCAGATTTCACAAGAGGACCAAGCACATCAAGAGACGCTTCAATTCCATTCGGGACCAAGTCCAAGTGGGAGACATAGAGATTTGCAAGATACATACGGATCTGAATGTTGCAGACCCGTTGACTAAGCCTCTCTCACGAGCAAAGCATGATCAGCACCAAGACTCCATGGGTGTTAGAATCATTACTATGTAATCTAGATTATTGTCTCTAGTGCAAGTGGGAGACTGAAGGAAATATGCCCTAGAGGCAATAATAAAGTTATTATTTATTTCCTCATATCATGATAAATGTTTATTATTCATGCTAGAATTGTATTAACCGGAAACATGATACATGTGTGAATACATAGACAAACATATAGTCACTAGTATGCCTCTACTTGACTAGCTCATTAATCAAAGATGGTTATGTTTCCTAACCATTGACATGTGTTGTCATTTGATTAATGGGATCACATCATTAGGAGAATGAGGTGATTGACATGACCCATCCCGTTAGCTTAGCACTTGATCGTTTAGTATTCTGCTATTGCTTCCTTCATGACTTATACATGTTCCTGTAACTATGAGAATTGTGTAACTCCCGTTTACCGGAGGAACACTTTGGGTACTACCAAACGTCACAACGTAACTGGGTGATTATAAAGGAGTACTATAGGTGTCTCCGAAGGTACATGTTGAGTTAGCATAATTCGAGATTAGGTTTTGTCACTCCGATTGTCGGAGAGGTATCTCTGGGCCCTCTCGGCAATGCTCATCACCTAAGCCTTGCAAGCATGTAACTAATGAGTTAGTTATAAGATGAAGTATTACAGAACGAGTAAAGAGACTTGTCGATAACGAGATTGAACTAGGTATTGGATACCGACGATCGAATCTCGGACAAGTAACATACCGATGACAAAGGGAACAACGTATGTTGTTATGCGGTTTGACCGATAAAGATCTTCGTAGAATATGTAGGAACCAATATGGGCATCCAGGTCCCGCTATTGGTTATTGACCAGAGATGTGTCTCAGTCATGTCTACATCGTTCTCGAACTGTAGGGTCCGCACGCTTAAGGTTTCGATGACAGTTATATTATGAGTTTATGTATTTTGATGTACCGAAGGTTGTTCGGAGTCCCGGATATGATTGCGGACATGACGAGGAGTCTCAAAATGGTCGAGACATAAAGATTGATATATTGGACGGATATATTTGGACACCGGAAAGGTTCCGGAGAAGTTTGGAGCCCCGGGAGGTTACCGGAACCCCCCGGGAGGTATATGGGCCTTATTGGGCCCATGTAGGAAGAAGAGAGAAGGAGCAAGGGAGGGGGGCGCGCCCCCAAGCCCAATCCGAATTGGGGAGGGGGGCCGGCCCCCCCTTTCCTTTCTCCTTCCCCCTCTTCCTATTACTACTACTAGTACTACTTCCTAATACTAGTACTCTTTCCTTCCCCCTCCAAATAAGATAAGGAAAAGAGAGGGAAACCTACTTGGAGTAGGTTTCCCCCTCCTCATGGCGCGCCCCCCCTAGGGCCGGCCACCTCCTCCCTCCCTCCTTTATATACGGGGGTAGGGGGGCACCCTAGAACACACAAGTTGATCATTGATCGTTCCTTAGCCGTGTGCGGTGCCCCCCTCCACGATATTACACCTCGGTCATATTGTAGTGGTGCTTAGGCGAAGCCCTGCAACAGGAGAACATCAAGATCGTCACCATGCCGTCGTGCTGACGGAACTCCCCCTCGGCGCCTCTGCTGGATCGGAGATCGAGGGTGCGTCATCGAGCTGTACGCGTGTCAAGAACTCGGAGGTGCCGGAGTAACGGTACTTGGATCGGTTGAACCGGAGGACGTACGACTACTTCCTCTATGTTGCGTCAACACTTCCGCTTCGGTCTACGAGGGTACGTAGACAACACTCTCCCCTCGTTGCTATATCATCACCATGATCTTGCGTGTGCGTAGGAAATTTTTTGAAATTACTACGTTCCCCAACATTATGAAGCCATGAATTTCTTCAATACTTTGACACAAGGCAACCTCTCGACCGCTCGGCAATCCTCGACCCTCGACCCCTCGACGACCCTCGAACCCTCGGCGACTCTCGACCCCTCGCACTACTAGGGAAAACCCTAGTAGTAGCGCGGGTTTTGAGGCTAGCAGCAGCGCGGGTGGCCGCACTACTAATAAGGCGCTACAGCTAACTCATAGTATTAGCGCGGCCCCTACCCGCGCTACTACTGTTGACGATATCAGCAGCGCTTTTTAAGAACGCGCTACTATTACCTAGCTGTAGCGATTTCGCCATCCCTCGCTACTGCTATATCTTTCATCATTTTCCCAGTACCGCTTTCCCTTTCAATTTCCCCTTTCCCTTTCAGTTTCCCTTTCAGATACTAGATACTAGGTACTGCTAGTAGATATCAAATTCATAAACCATTACTAGGTAGTACTCCCTTCGTTCCAAATTACTCGTCGTGGTTTTAGTTCAAACCACGACGAGTAATTTGGAACGAAGGGAGTACTAGATAACAATTTCATGCATAGTCAACATGCATCCTCAAGCAGTACAAGGTCATATCAATGACCATTATCATATGTAGTTCTAGATTATATCAACGACGATCATCATATGTAGTTCTAGATGATATAGCCACACACACATATGTAGTTCTAGATGATATATCCACACACACATATGTAGTTCTAGATGATATCGAAGACAATCATCATCCTCAAGCCTGGGCGGTTGGTGTTCCTGATAGTAATTAGGTTGGCCTGTCCAACACGAAGATTCTTGCCATCGAGGAATTTCTTCCACCCAATCGAGTTTAAGTGTGTGCGACCGTCCATGTCCACGCGGTAAGTACAGGTTGTGCCGGAGCCCCTTGTAGTAAGGCGTAGTCCAGCTGAGCCTTCTTCATCAGGCTCGATACCATAACTCACAGATATGCTCTTTGCCAATTTCTGAATAAGAAAAACATATCAATTAATAAATAGCCTCGCAAATAAGTACATATGGATTATCTACACTATTAATAGTTTCCTTAGATTCTACACTAAAACATATCATCGACTAGATTCCACACAACATACCATATCATTGGACTGTGCACTAAGTAATTCATCGGATAATTTGCATTTGTAAGTATAACATACCATATCATGTCGATCAACCATGGTATTTTTCAAGCGGGTCACGAATGGCACCCCGACAAAGTCAGCACATGGCGGAATTATGTCCCACAGGTTGGACACATCCTCCTCACTCAGCCTTGTTCTTTGAGCTACGATGGCTTCATGAAGTGGGTGCTCATCATCTTCATCGAGTGGGTCCTCATTATCTTCATCATCTTCATCATCTTCGTCATCTTCATCATCTTCCACCAGGTTGAGATAAATGACAGCTAGCTTGGGTCTTTCTGCTCGGAAGGAGAAGCTGATCAACTCACCACCAGTAAGACGCATGCGAACGACGAAACGGGCCCATCCATCTCCTCCAATCTGCGACATATTGCGTCCTTTCTCGACCTCCATAGTGTACGACCCCTAGGAGCCTCAAATGTGACAGTGTGTCCTGTCAGCTTGTTGAATTTCAACCTCACATTGCATGGGACGATCTGTGTAAAATAAGCAAAATGACACAATGCAGTAATGCCAACACTAAAAATAAAATAGTTATTACATTTCATCTAATTTCTTACCGCCGCATGACGAAAACTCGGCTGGAAGTAGATGCCTAATAGCTTGCCAGTTGCAAGGCTGCTGGCGCATCTTGACTTGCACAGTCGACATAGTGGTGGTGGTGGTGGCACCATTTTTCCTAAAGCAATATGAGCAAAGGATTAACGATCAACTAAATCAAAATGTTCTATGTCAACTAAATCAACTAGCCTACTAAATCAACTAAATCAAAATGTTCTAAATCAACTAAATCAACTAGCCTACTAAATCAACTAAATCAAAATGTTCTAAGTCAACTAAATCAACTAGCCTACTAAATCAACTAAATCGTATCAACTAAATCAAAATGTTGCATATGAACTAGCCTACTAAATCAACTAAATCAAAAATGTTCTAAGTCAACTAAATCAACTAGCCTACTAAATCAACTAAATCAAAATGTTCTAAATCAA
>NC_041381.1:680993200-680995296 GCF_002162155.2 Triticum dicoccoides | reverse complement strand
ATATCAACTAAATCAAAATGTTGCATATGAACTAGCCTACTAAATCAACTAAATCAAAATGTTCTAAGTCAACTAAATCAACTAGCCTACTAAATCAACTAAATCAAAATGTTCTAAATCAACTAAATCAACTAGCCTACTAAATCAACTAAATCAAAATGTTCTAAATCAACTAAATGAACTAGCCTACTAAATCAACTAAATCAAAATGTTCTAAGTCAACTAAATCAACTAAATGAACTAGCCTACTAAATCAACTAAATCAAAATGTTCTAAGTCAACTAAATCAACTAGCCTACTAAATCAACTAAATTATATCAACTAAATCAAAATGTTGCATATGAACTAGCCTACTAAATCAAAATATAGCGGGCAGGAGGGAGAAGGAGGGGCGACTCGAGGAGGGAGAAGAGAGTAGGATGGAGGAGGAAGGCGGAGCGAGGAGGGGCCGGCCGGCGCCTCCAGTGGAGGGAGGACGGAGGAGGAAGGCGGAGCGAGGAGGGTCCTGCCAACAGCGAGTGGAGAGGGAGGACGGAGGAGGAGGCCGGTATCGAGTCCAGCAAGGAGGAGGAGGTGACGGCAGCACAGACGGAGGAGGGGCGACGGGGGTGGACCGGCACGGAGGATTCAGAGGGGATCCAGTGAGTGTGTGACTGTGTGAGTGGATCGGATAGAGGAGATGCGGGTGGGAGATGAATGGCTTAGCAGTAGCGCGCTGTAGGAAAAGATGCTACTGCTAAGCTATCTAGCAGCAGCGCCTTTCACAATAAAGCGCTACTGCTATGTGTCAGCATGTAAAAATAGACTTTGTTCAATATATCAAAAATACATTGATCATCAACGATCTTTTTGTGTACAATCTGATTTGTCAATATGAGTCCTCACCGGTTTAGGAACAGGTGAAGACTCATATTGCAGCCACAAATTCTACACATAGAGTTCAATAAAGACCAAGTGCTTGTCAAAGTTTGAGAAGTAACATATTTAAGGTGGTAGAAACTCTCTTCACGGAGCAAGGTGGGACTAAATTTTTGTAGTAAACTTAGTAGTAGTGCTTATTCGAGAAATGCGCTACTACTATGCTACGTAGCAGTAGCGCCCGTCGTTATAACGCGTTGCTGCTATAACTAGCCTCGCGGCGGCCTCGTGGGAATTGTAGCAGTAGCGCCTCTTTGAGCGGGCGCGCTACTGCTATATTTGTTTCAGCAGCGAGTTACTGCTGAGCACACTACTGCTAATTAGCAGCAGCGCCTTATTTTAAAGTGCGCTGCCGATACGATTCTGTGTATAGGCTTTTCCCTAGTAGTGTCGGCGTCCCTCGACCCCTCGACGACCCTCGCGCCTCGAACCCTCGGCGACCCTCGACCCCTCGGTGACTCTCGACCCTCTACCCTAGTTCCCGAACCTCGACCACTCAAACCCTCGGTGATCCTCGACACCTCGGTGACCCTCGACCCTCTACCCTAGTTCCTGACCCTCGACCGCTCGGTGATCCTCGACACCCTCGTTCTCGATAAAAATTAAGAAGAGGAAGAGATCCCCCCTCTTCTTCTCTTCTTCTTCCTCTCCTCTTCTTCTCTTCTTCTTCTCCTTCTTTGTCTTCTTATTTTTCTCTCCTCTTCTTCTCTTTTTCTCCCCTTTCTCCTCTCCTTCTTTTTCTTCCCTTCTTTGACCCCCCTCATGTTGAAGTTATCGGGGAGGGGGTATATCAACCCCCCTCATGTCGAAGTTATCGGGGATGTGGTATATCGACCCCCACCCCCTCATCATGCATATATAGCTACCACATACATATATACATTGAAAAAATTACATCTATGAAACAAAAACATTAATACACATATGAAAAAAATACATATATGAACAAAAACATGCTCTGAACAAAAAAGTTAATCTAATAAAAAATTAATCTAATAAAAAACATTCATACATACATATAGCCACATACATACATATATATACATTCTATACATATGAACAAAAAAGTAATCTAATAAAAAAAAATAGGGCCGGGACGGCGCGGCGGCTCATAGCGGGGGCGCTAGCGACGGCGACAGCGGGAACGGCGAGGGCGCCGGCGCGCGGGGGCGGGCTGC
>NC_041381.1:680955540-680992618 GCF_002162155.2 Triticum dicoccoides | reverse complement strand
CAGGGGCTCAGCGTGGGGCAGGGGCGGGCGCGGCGACGGCGTGCTTGGGGGCAGGGGCAGCGCGGCGACGGCGTCGGAGGCAGGGGCGGGGCAGCGACGGTGTTGGAGGCAGGGCGACGACGGCGACGATGATGAGGAGCAGCGCTGGGGCATCGGGCACGAACTAACAATGAAACTAAAAAATTTGACAAGTCCTACTTATATAGACAAAGCATTGGTCCCAGTTGGTGCCACCAACGAGGACCAAAGGTCACTTTCAGCAGACCAAAGGGCGGAAAACAGAGACCTTTGGTCCCGGTTGGTGGCACCAACCGGGACTAAAGGGGGGTATTGGTCCCAATTGGTGGCACCAACTGGGACCAAAGGCTTAGTCCTGGTTCGAGCCATGAACCGGGACCAAAGGACTTGTGCTGGAATTGGCGTGGTGCGGTGGGATGTTTAGTCCCACCTCTCTAGTTGAGAGAGCTCCAGAGTGGTTTATAAGTGCTGCTGCGCCCACCCTCTCGAGCTCCTCTCAACTACAGGCTTTCGGGCCTACTCTGTCATCCCTTGCCCGTGGGCCTACTAGGCCTGCTGCGGGCCTGAATCCTGGCCCATGGTTGGGTTTCTAGTCATATTCAAGCCATGGTGGCCCAGTAAGTGGCATTTTTTTAATTTTATTTCCAATTTTTCTTTTCTTTTTTGCTTTATTTATTTTATTTTGTTTCTACTTACAACAAAATACTTACTATTGTTATTTTTATTATTTTATTAAAGTTTATTTTGTTTCTACTTATTTATTTTATTTTGTTTCTACTTATTTATTTTTTTATTTTTTTCTCTTTTTATTTATTTTATGAAAATCCTTTTTGCTTTTAATATTTTCAATGGAAAATACTTTGATAATTTGAGTTGCATAAATTTTATATAATTCTACACTACTAGGGAAAACCCTACCAGTAGCGCTGGTTTTGTGCTCACTAGTAGCGCGGGTAGGCGCGCTACTAATAAGGCGCTACAGCTATTGCTTAGCAGTAACGCGTGCCCGCACGCGCTACTGCTAGGACAAATAGCTGCAGCGTTTGTTCAGTACCACGCTACTGCTAAGGTAACTACTTGCAGCGTGTTTTCTGTCCATCGCTACTAGTATTCTTTTTTTTATTTTTTTTATTTTTAGTGTATTTATGCGCCATCGTACAAATATTGGTACAATACCAGTTATGAGGTTTACATCATTATGTCCATAACAGTGTGTCAAATGAAGGTGGATTAGGTTCAAGTGGAGGCAATATGTGGTGCATGTCAAAAGTATACTACTAATCCAAACTTGATCTAGTTTGGACTAGTAGGACTTTCGATGTGCACCACATGTTGCCTCCACTTGAATCTAATCCGCCAGCACAAGCTATTTAATCATCATCATAGTCATTACCACCAACATTATTTATTTAATCACCACTAACACTAGCTAATAATAATCATCATAGTCATTACCACCAACACTAGCTATTTTATCATCATAGTAATAGTGTAGCACATCATCATCCTCAAACTCATTTCTAGCTAGCTAATCACTCTTGCTGCTCTCTCTTAGGTAAAATAACATAAAACATGTATAGCTCTCCTCCTTGATCAAGCTGGAGCATGTAGATGAACCTGTCTCCTAATCGTGGGTAGCGCATCTGTTTGCTGCCCCCTAGTACTTCTCTGCGCTCCCCCATCACATATTTGGTGAAGTCTTGCACTATTAAGCATCACTCGCTAATCTTGAATGCACTAAAGTAATCTGTAGGATATCTTGGCCGTAAGCTGATAATACTCATGGTACCTTTAGTCTCGATCCCATAAGGCACAACATTCATCGGCAGTCCCTGTTGAAGAACATCATATGGTAACATACTTAGCAATGAAGTTTAGCTTCAAAACTAATGTATGGAAAAGATGAACTGAGGACAAATAGTAAAAATCTTACCATCCTTCCTAAATAGATGTGACCGTAGTTCATTACGAACACTATTGGTCGCACATTTTCAGTACAAACATTTCTAAATGCAGGAAGAAAATTTGTCTTGACAGTATCAAGATCCTCAAGCCATGAAACATAATGACTGAGCTCCTCGCAGTTGAGTTCAGCCCCAGGACAGTATATGGTCCTGTCTACCAAGCGCTGGACATGTTTGCTTGCACCGAAATAAGCTGACAATACAAATTAGTGGTCAACTATTTTTGAATAAACAATATCAAATACATAAATATAGTTGAGAAACTTACATAATGGTATAACTGGAGGCGTCTGCACATTGACCCAGATGTCGGTATTACCTTGAATATCATCTTCCGGACGAATATCAAAGGTGATAACCATATCAGGCTCAAATGCATAAGTCTTGCATAGTGCTCGCCATGTTTTGCATCCAAAATAGGTGTAGTCGTCTGAATTGTATAATTTTGCATGGAAAATATAACCATGCTCGGTCTTCAAGTAAACTTTCTTTTCCTCCATACTATGACTGAAACCTATCTTATCCAATACAAAAACTCTTGCATGGCAGGGGTTACGCTAGTAGAATAGTAAAAAAAAATATAAGTTGAAGCAAATGAAGCAGATGTCATGCTTAATTACGAAAAAAGACTTGGCGTTGTGACTTACTGTATCCACTTCGAAGTTCTCGTCCAGCTTGATGCTGAAGCGCCTATCATCATCTAGGAAGATTCCGTCGCACAGGCTGCGCTCGTATTTGCAGTATTTGCAAATACCGAAATCCTTTTCGTCGTCAGACATTTCCTATGTTCATAGTTAAAACATTAATTGAAAATAGATCGAAGACAACTACCAGGATACACAACACACAAATCCGGGGCACTCGATATTTCCTACATATTCTGGCACAATTCATGCCAAAATTCACGGAAAAATCCGGCATGACCTTTGCTAAAATAGGACATATCGAGCGCCTGAAATTTGCCGGAACGGAAATGAATCAACACTCCGGCAAAACATAGGCCACTCGGAGGTGTAAACTGCAAACATGACCGGCCACTTCGATATTGAGCAACACAAGATATACATTTCAAAATATCTTATAGGACTCAAATTAGCATGCATTCAATAAGCAAAAGTAAATCATCTTAGGCGTCCGTACATCGTCGAATATTATCACTAATACATCACGAATAGTGTCCTACATATAACATCACTAATATAACTGCCCTAATTACCATCTAATTTGATGAACCTATAGGGGTGGAAAGTGGTACCGGATATTTCAATTATCCAACTATAAAGTGAAATAAGTGGTCAAATTTTACTCGTTTTACGATTCATCTTAGCAATTTGATTCGTTTTCACCCTTACATGAACCCTAACTCATTTGAGCCGCATCCGCATCCGATTTTTTTCCACTCTTACATGAAACCTAACTAATTTGATGCAACTAAAATATAAAGAAACCCTAGTCAGAGGTAGGGGAGAGGGAGGAGCGGGCGTGCTCACCTCGGGTGCCTGCGACGAGGGAGGGGCACGGCGGTGTCGAGGTCAGGGTCGGGGCTCGGGCGCACGGCGGATGGCGGCCGGCATCGAGGTCGGGGTCGGGGGCGGTGTACGAGGCGGCGTTGAGGTCGGGGGCGGGGGCGGCATTGAGTCTGGAGTCAGGGCGGTGTAGAGGGTGCGGAGAGCGTGCGGCGGCCGACGGGCGACGGCGGCGGCGAGAGTGGAGAGAGTTGGATTTGGGGGAAGTGGCCGCGTGGGGAAGGACGAACCCCGTGGTTAAGTCAGAAGTAGCAGTAGCGCGTTCCAGGAAAAGCGCTGCTGCTATCTTAGCTACAGCGCGTTCTGTGATACACGCTACTACTCCTCCTTTCTCTTTTTCCCCCCTTTTTATTCAGTTTTCTTCACATTTTATTTTTTTTCCTTTCACCTTATTCTATTTCTTTCATTTTCAATTACCTTTCTATTTTCTTTCCATTTAATTTTATAACCTTTAGCAGTAGCGAGTTTATATAAAAACGCGCTGCTACAAATAAAGTAGCGGTAGCGCGGTTCGTCATAGGTCGCTACTACTATGTGTAGCCTATCGGCTAAGCCGTGGGAATTTTAGTAGTAACGTGTTTACAGCCAGACGCACTACTGCTAGATCTTTATCTGCAACGCGGTTTCCTCAGGCGCGCTACTGCTACTTAGCACCAGCGTGCTTTTTTGACCCACGCTACTGCTAAAGTTCTGTGTATAAGGTTTTCCCTAGTAGTGCTAGTTTCAATAATACTAGAGGTTTATAAAAGATTTTTAGTTGATTCCTTTTGCTATTAGACTTTCATTAAAGTTTTCTAGTTCATTCTTTTTTCTATTAGAGTTTCATTAAAGTTTTCTAGTTCGTTCTTTTTTCTATTAGAGTTTCATTAAAGTTTTCAACCCTTTATGACTTTATCTGCTATTTTTCATGCATTTACTGATTTTTTTGTGCTAAATGACCATGAAATTGAAAAGCACTTCAAATGAACTCTGAAGAGGTTGAAAATTGGCATGATATCATCATTTCACCCACATAGCATGCATGTGCTAAAAAGTTGAGAGGGTTACGGCAAAAACTGGATGCACTTTGTGTACAAAATGGACAATCTCTTTCGAAGTATCAGGGTTTCGGACGAAAACTCATTTGTTACAAAGGGATTTCATTTTTTTGAACTTATTTGAACTCCAGACTTTTTGTGTGTTCAAAGTGCACCACTCAAAGCCACATCATCAATTTTCAACCCCTTCTGATTTCATTTGTTATTTTTCATGCATTTACTGATTTTTTGAGCTTTATGACCTTGAAATTGAAAATCACTACAAATGAACACTGAAAAGGTTGAAAGTTGGCATGGTATCATCATTTCACCCACATAGCATGTGCTAAAAAGTTGAGAGGGTTACGGCAAAAACTGGATGCACTTCATGTACAAAGCAAACAATCTCTTTCGAAGTATCCGGGTTTCATACAAAAACTCATCTATTACAGAGGCATTTCATTTTTTTTGATCTTATTTGAACTCTGGACTTTTTGTGTGTTCAAAATGCAGCATTCAAAGCAACATCATCAATTTTGAACCCTTTCTGACTTCATTTGTTATTTTTCATGCATTTACTGATTTTTTGAGCTATATGACCCTGAAATTGAGAAGCACTTCAAATCAACTCTGAAGAAGTTGAAAATTGGCATGGTATCATCATTTAACCCACATAGCATGTGCTAAAAAGTTGAGAGGGTTGCGGCAAGAACTGGATGCACTTCGTGTATAAAAGGGACAATCTCTTTCGAAGTATCAGGGTTTCATTCGGAAACTCGTCTGTTACAAAAGCCATTTCATTTCTTCACATGTAACGGCACTGATATTCTAGATCAAAGGCATCATCATAATAGTTGTGGAGAGAAAGTCTTCACTTTTTCTTTTCTTGTGTCCTTTTTTTATTGCGCCGTAACCATGGATATTCTTCATCATTTAATAGGGTGCTTGGGTCTGCCTTGACTTTGAAAGGAGGAATTTCATGAAACTTTTCATAATCTTCATATATATCTGTCTTGCCCTCCACTCCCACGATGTCTCTTTTTCCTGAAAGAACTATGTGGCGCTTTGCCTCATCATATGATGTATTCACTTCCTTATCTTTTCTTTTTCTCGGTTTGGTAGACATGTCCTTCACATAGAAAACCTGCAGCACATCATTGGCTAGGACGAATGGTTCGTCTGTGTACCCAAGATTGTTCATATCCAATGTTGTCATTTCGTACTGTGGGTCTACCAGTACCCCGCCTCCTGACAGATTGACCCATTTGCACTTAAACAAAGGGACCTTATAATCATGTCCGTAGTCAAGTTCCCATATGTCCGCTAAGTAACCATAATATGTGTCCTTTCCCCTCTTGGTTGCTGCATCAAAGCGGACACCGCTGTTTTGGTTGGTGCTTTTTTGATCTTGGGTCATCGTGTGAAATGTATTCCCATTTATCTCGTATCCTCTGTAAGTCAATACAGTCGAAGATGGTCTCCTGGACAACGAGTACAGCTCATCACAAACAGTGTTGTCACCTCTGAGACGTGTTTCCAACCAACTGCTGAAAGTCCTGATGTGTTCACATGTAATCCAGCCATCACACTGTTCCGGGTGTTTGGAGCGCAGACTGTTCTTGTGTTCATCGACGTACGGGGTCACCAAGGTAGAGTTCTATCGAACTGTGTAGTGTGCTTGAGACCAAGAATGCCCGTCCTACATATTATTGAGTCCCCTCCAAGCGTGCCTTTTCTAGTCAGTCTCCCCTCATACCGCGATTGAGGGAGACCAATCTTCTTAAGGTCAGGAATGAAGTCAACACAAAACCCAATGACATCCTCTGTTTGATGGCCCATGGAGATGCTTCCTTCTGGCCTAGCGCGGTTACGGACATATTTCTTTAGGACTCCCATGAACCTCTCAAAGGGGAACATATTGTGTAGAAATACGGGGCCCAAAACGACAATCTCGTCTACTACATGAACTAGGACGTGCGTCATGATATTGAAGAAGGATGGTGGGAACACCAGCTCAAAACCGACAAGACATTGCGCGACATCACTCCTTAGCCTTGGTATGATTCTGGATTGATCACCTTCTGAGAGATTGCATTGAGGAATGCACATAGCTTCACAATGGCTAATCGAACATTTTCCGGTAGAAGCCCCCTCAATGCAACCGGAAGCAGTTGCATCATAATCATGTGGCAGTAATGAGACTTTAGGTTCTAAAACTTTTTCTCTGGCATATTTATTATTCCCTTTATATTCGATAAGAAGCTAGACGGGACCTTCATACTGAGCAGGCATTCAAAGAAGATTTCCTTCTCTTCTTTGGTAAGAGTGTAGCTGGCAGGACCTTCATACTACTTTGGAGGCATGCCGTCTTTTTCCTGCAAACGTCGAAGGTCCTCCCGTGCCTCTAGTGTATCTTTTGTCTTCCCATACACGCCTAAGAAGCCTAGCAGGTTCATGCAAAGCTTCTTTGTCACGTGCATCACGTCGATTGAAGAGCGGACCTCTAGGTCTTTCCAGTAGGGTAGGTCCCAAAATATAGATTTCTTCTTCCACATGGGTGTGCGTCCCTCAGAGTCATTCAGAATAGATAGTCCATCGGGACTGAGGGAGTCCTGGATTAAGGAGTCCTCGGGCGTCCGGCCTATGTGACGTGGGCCGGACTAATGGGCCATGAAGATACAAGATAGAAGACTTCTTCCCGTGTCCGGATAGGACACTCCTTTGCATGGATGGCAAGCTTGGCGTTCGGATATGAAGATTCCTTCCTCTGTAAACCGACTCTGTACAACCCTAGGCCCCTCCGGTGTCTATATAAACCGGAGGGTTTAGTCCGTAGGGGACACTACTAGGAAAAGGCCTACTAATGGCGCACCGGTTTTGCCTACTAATGGCGCATTACCAGTGCGCCATTAGTACCACGCCACTAGTATTTTTTACTAATGGCGCACCAAGCAGTGCACCATTAGTATGTAACACCATGCGCCATTAGTGTGCCTCCCGGGGGGCCATACGTAAGTATGTGCTTTGTTATACTAATGGCGCATTCTGTGGTGATGCGCCATTAGTATCCTTTGGCATACTAATGGCGCACCTAGTGGTGATGCGCCATTAGTATGAATATTTGTTTTTTTTACTTTTTTGATTTTTGCACAGGTTACAAAATATATTATTGGACAGAATATAGACAGCAACACACAGCAACATCAGATTCATCGAATACAATAGAAGATTAGTCTCTGAATACAATTCATCATATTAGTCTCCGAATTCAAAATACCGAACAAAGATAAAAAAATTACAAGTCTCAATACCGCGAGTATCGAGTTTGCCTTCACATTACAAGTCGATATCGATCATCTAAACTACCATCACATAGAAGAGAGCTGCGATCATCACGATGAGCATCATTGCGATCAAACTGGTCTTCATCCGGTTCCTCCAACGCTCCCTCCTCTCTCCCGCTAGATAGCGGGCGTATCTAGATTCGGCCTCCGCCCTAGTGGTGTACCCTTTGTAACTGTTACCGCTGAAACGGTGAACCTGTCTCCGACACTCCTCCCAGTCGTCGTAGACTCCGGGAACCTTACCCTTGTACACGACATACAACGGCATCTCCATGCACAAGCCAAACAACAGACAATACATAAGCAATATGTAAGTATGCAACAAAAGGATCGGAAGAGAAAAGCAAGACATTAATAGCACGATTCATGGTCCTACTAATAAATAGCATCGATTAAATCTAAGTTGAACAACTGTCCAAACCAAAGAGACATACGAATTCATTAAAGTTTAGTTACAACATGAGCCAATCAATGTTTCAGAACTACACATCACTACTTTCGACTCGACTCATCGGACAGGAGCGTGGATGAAGCCGCCGTCTATCGTGATGGTCATGAAATCGCGGTCGTTGTCACCCTGCATTTGTAGTGTTCCATCTATCTCATTGTTGGACGGTTGATATCTGAGGAAGAACTGCCCCGAGGTATGAAGGACATCTTGATGGATGATGTCCGCAAACTCCGACTGGATGCGAAAGAATTCTTGTCAGAGGTCCGCCTCCTAGATTGCCGACAAGTACGCAACCCAATCTTTGAGATTATCTGGTAGCAGAAGGTGATGATGGTCCCTTACGATCGCCCGCATGTGATGGAGGGCGTAGTAGGCATCCTTCTGACCGCCAGGCGGCTGCTTGACGCAGCAGAACTTCGTATTGTGTGAGAACATGTGCTTGCCATACTTACGAACTGCCCTGGTGAAGGTGCCTCAAGATTTGGCGTAGCCGGGGAGAACATCATCAAGAACTTTCTTGACATTTGTGTAGTCTATCTTGGAGTTACGGTTCGGGTCGAAATACGTGGCCATGGAATATTTCAGGCTTAAGAGGATGAGTGTGCAATGTGTGTCACTGCATAGAACACGGAATGTTGGAAAAAAAAGAACGATCAAAATCTAAGAAATCATATGTTACGGGGTGGTTAAGGGATGACTTACTCGGGAAAGTAAGCCACAAGCAAGTTATCCTTATCTGGGTTTGCCAGAATGACGCCTTCGAGGTGTGAACTCGCAACTTGGCGGTCCCCAGCGCTGCTCAAGTGCTTGGCACGCATGTAGAAGGGGTCAACTATCACGATGTCCGGGGTCTTGTCTCTAATGATCCGCATCTCCATACTCAGCGAAAACAGCCGAACGAAGGTGTAGTGCAGCGGATGAAGGTTAAACATAGCAAAGATGTCATCAAACCGCAGGACGATCGTACCCCCGATGTCGCCATCCACAAAGTCCTTGCCCTCTGGCACCTTGGCCATGAAAACCGGGTATGCCACATCATTCTCTCAGAGACGCCGCTTCTCCAAAGAAAGAACACTGTCGTGCAGACTCCGCATAGCACCGGTTGCAGCATTGAGCATATTTGGCGGTAGCATCGCCCTACCCACCACATGCACCCTCCTCGAGATATCCTTAGGTAAAGGTGGCCCGTCCTGAGCATGGATCAAACTCGGTGCCGGCTGGCTCGCACCAGCGCCCTTGTTAGTCTTTCGTTTCCGTCCCTTCTTCTTGATCTCCTGTAATGGGACCGAGTTCTGCTCACAGACCGCCTTCTTGAGCGTGTTGGGGCTGATAATATTTCGCACCTCAGCTATTTGAGGCTCGGTGAAGGCGGGAGCTCGAGGGGTCTCCTGAGAACTGAACGCCAGACGACGCCTGTTGCAATTGGATTTCTCCGCCGTACCAGCTAGATTGCGGTGGTCTTGGTTGGGTTCTTGAGAAAGAGGCCCACAGAACTCGTCAGCGTACCCATGTTCGGCAAAGTACTTATCGACTTTGGTAAATGTACCGTCGTCGTTGTCGTCGTCGTCCGGATCCTGTGCCATAGGGCTGTCCGGATCCTGTGCCATAGGGATGTCCGGCATAGGGATGTCCGGCAGGTCCGGTAGCGTTGCGGCGTTCCTGCCATGGCTTGGCGCTGGCACGACTGGCGGTCTTGTCTATGGGGTGGTGTCCCCCGCCCCCAAACAAATCTGGCTCTTCGGCCAAAGTAGGGGCCAGTTTACGCAGGCGCTAAGGGTCATCTCATCTTCTTCGTCGGCCCCAGCGGGTTGAATCGTAGGTAACAGCTCGTCGCAGCCTGGCAGCACCCGAACCACTTCAACCCTATACACTGTGGGTGGCATCGGCTTACCGTGGAACATGGGGTTTCCCGGTTGAACGGTTCTTCCCTTGGCGACATCGACCAACTCGGCGCCCACGAAGTGCAGAAGAGTGCAAGGAACGTCGGCGGCGCCCTGCGAAAACATGTAGGGCGTCAGGGATGCCCAGTCAAAGGCAAGGAGATGAAGTCATCGGCCGAGAGGCTTAGTTACCATGATGCCGTCGAGCTTGGCTAATGTCGAGGCACCGCCAACAGCGGGCGTGCAACTGACGGAGGGGGCGCTTGCTGGCGAGGTGCCGGCCGGCGTAAACCCGGGTGCATTAAGCTCCAATGCCCGTGCCGGCGCCGGAGACACGAATACCGCCTCCGCCGGAGACACCAATGGCACCACCGGAGACACGAATGGCGCCGCCAGAGACACCAATGGCGCCGCCTGTGCGCTGTGCGAGTTGCTCGCTGTGAAGCTGGAAACCGGGGGAGGTCCCTGTTGGCCGCCCGCAATCCACGTCGTCAGCCCATGAATCAATGTAGGCACCATGGCGTTGAGCTTCGTTCCTAGTTGTTGTTCCACTTGCTCTTGGACAAGCTCCGGAATCCGCGCCACTTGTGCCTTGAGTGCTTCAACCTCGCGCGTCTAGCTTTCCGAGCTGGTCTTTTTCTCCTTCCGCCCACCAGCGGTATAGTATGACGACCATTTTGTGGACAAGCCTTTGCCGGCCACACGACCAGCTGACGTCAGCTTACTGAGCTTATCCTTGTTTTTCATTACATTCAACGCCCTATTTAAAGGGGTGTCGAAAGGGGAGCTCTGAGATGACCCCGCGCTACTGCTTTCAGTGTCCTGCAGAAGGAACTTGAACCATTTAGAAATATTGGGGATTAATTAGAGTGCAACCATATGGAGCTAATTACGCGGGGGTGTATTCCTTACCAGAACAAGCTCAAGCGCCCTGGTCTTTGGATCCGTGGTAAGCTCCTTTGTTATCGGGTCCTCCTTGTACCGGGCCCTGACAAAGTTCCTGGTCTGCTTGGCACCGCTGTATTTCTCGAAGCGGGGCGGTAGGCCTTGCTCGGCATGCTCCGCGTCCTCCTTGTCCATATAGGCTCCGCCACTCTTTAACCGCCGGGACCGAGTTTGTGTTCCCCTAAGTTCAACTCCCGCATTTCTTTCCCCCACTGACTTGATTCGGAGGTTGCGCTGCTCTCGCACTTGATCTTGAACTCCTTGTACTCATCTTCGCTCATCAAAGGATATTTTGCCTTGATCTTCTCATAACTATCACCTTTATCAATCATTCTCTTCACCGCGCTTATCCAAGTAGACAGGGCCGTGCTCATCCTCGTGAGGGCGGCACTGTTCACTTTATTCCCTGAGAGGCGTGTGTTTTCAAATTCGGCGGGGAACTTGTATCGTTCATGCAGCTTCGTGAAGAGGAGGTTGCGCAAATTCCCGTGGTCCTTATGCCTAAGGTTCTCGGTGTTGATCGAGACGGTGCTCCGGAGAATGCACCCGAGCTGAAGCGAGTACCCCTTGACTATATGTTTGGGCTCCGTTGGATGCCCGTCGGAGTCCACTTGAGTGAATTCCTCCTTGAGGGTTCGGAGCGCATTCGGGCGCCGGTCCTTCCTTTGCTTCTTCGGTTGGCTGCCATCTGTGTGTGCGCCGCCATCATTAGTGGTGGCATCCTCGGCGGCACCATCAGTGCTGTCATCCCCGACGCCACTAGGGGTTGTGTAGTCAGGATCGGTGTTTTCCGCGGCGTCCTCGTAGCGGTGAGGTTGTTCCTCCATCTCCTGGGACAGCCCCCAGAATTGCTTGCCGCCCGAACCGCCGCCTCATCGTGGTTGGCCATGTTTCGCTCTAAATAGGAAAACAGTTTGGTCAAAAAGTTGGTTATTGTTAAGGAACAAGATCATGGTCTCATCATTTAGGGTTTGTCGACACCGAGGCATCCTAAAAGCTAAGCTTTTATCATTTAGGGTTTGTCGGCGCCGAGGCACCCTAAAAGCCTAAGCGTACATCATTTAGGCATCGACACCGAGGCATCCGGGGCAGCCAAGTTAAGTTTTCATCATTTAGGGTTTATCGATGCCGAGGCACCCTAGGTTGGGCCTAATCACTTGGCACTAATCACTTGGCTCTATTGCCACCTATGTTGGGTTTATCATCTAGGGTTTATCGATGCTAAGGAGAATTCTAAGTTGGGCCTAATCACTTGGCTCTATTGCCACCTATGGTTTAATGCAGCAAGAATGGCGGGGCAGTTGATCCTACTTAATTAAGTACTAAGATACCCCGGCCCATGCATTAGTCGCAAGTACCCCATATGTCCTATTTTTAGCAAAGCCATGCTAAAATTCACGGAAAATTTCAGCATGACCTTTGCTGAAAATAGGACATATGGAGTACCCGAATTTGCCGGAACGGAAGTTAATCGACATTCTGGCAAACTCAAGGGCCTCTCGTGGTACATGCAAATTCATCACGACATAATGGTCGGAGACAAAACCCAGCAAACTAGCAAGATGATCATCATCTTTGCAAGATAGTAGCTCAAGTTTTTGACAGTAGCCTCTGAAGAAAACAACATTGCAACATTCAAGTTCAGACATACACACTGAACATTTGACCAGTTACAGTTCTAAGGAAAGGGAGTTACAGTTTAACATCATCAAGTAGTGTTACTAATATAGGTGCAAATTACAAAGGCTGACAAAGCGACAGATCATAGGATTAACAAAACTAAGAGACTACCAAATTTACGCCGACCTAAAAAGAAGAAATACAAGTCCTCAGTAAGTGTAAGAGAAGTGTACTAGAGCTGTAAACAGACTTAAAAACCCAAGTACTGGACACAGTAAATCATGGTCATTTTAAGTGTAAAAAGAGTTCCACATGACAGTAGATGATGGAAAGAGCTCAAATACTAGTACAAAGATAAACTTGAAAGATGATCAATAACAGCCGCAGAGATACTACTGTGAAGCAAAATTTGACGGAAAGAGGAAATTCAGAACATGAGAGACAAAACTCTATTTTCATGACAGAACATGCTCAGGGCTTCAATTTGAAATACTACTGGAAGATAACTAACTAAAAATATGTGGAAGTGGAGCATTACTACTCTACATTTTTAGTAACAACAATACATATATAGCAATTGGAAGCAAACGGATGTACACATAAGATAAAAATGTAGTGCTGGAAGTTTAATGCTTACAAAAGACTTGCTGAAATAGTGAAAAATATGGAGTCACCAAGCTGGCTAAGAAACTCCCAAAGTCCACTAGCAAATCCAAGATCTAATCCTGTTACACACATCATAACAATTTAAGATAATTAGGATAAGGATAGTAGGAAATGAAAAAGAAAGAGCTCAAAAAACAATCACAACAGAAAAATAATAAAAACCTAGTCCTAGAAGAAAATAAATCCTAAAAGAAAAGAAATCCTAAAATCTGGAGCAAGTCCTAGCAGTAGTAGTCCAACTAGATGGCCACCACTACTACTCCTATCACTACAGTAATTTAGGTACACCCAACAGACCTTAAACTACTACTTCATCAATGATGACTCACATGGTACAAAAGAAGTTGAGTGGACCAAGTTACAAATCCAACAAGATTCTAGGATGTGAACCAAATGATTTGCCAATAAAAGGTAAGAATGATATTGCAGGAATAGACCTTCCTAAAATAGGAATGATAATCTATTGTTAATAACCATTGAATAAAACAGATTTACCAACAAAATCTAAAAGGACACCTGCCTATCAGATTCAAACAGTTTATCATTTTCTAAAGCCATAAGCACAACAATCATGATCAGAACTAACACTACTTCAGACAAATAACCAATTAAGAACCAAAAAAGCAAATAAACACTAATCAGCACACACTCTCCTGCTACAGCTAACCAAAATCTGCACTCTCCTGCAGGCCATTACTTATATCTCTATCTGAGAAACCTTAGGAACCCTATGGTTAATTGAAGATAAGCATGGCAGGAATTGAAGGTATGGCAGCAAATTGACAACAAGAAGCAGCAGCCGCGTGACGGCGGCAGCGGCAACACACGAGCACGTGGGGCCCGGCGTCCGCGCACGAGCACGCGGGAAAGGCGGCCGCAAGAAGCAGCAGCAGCGGCACGACGGGGCGGCGGCGGCGAGCTCCTGCTCCTAACCCTAGGTCGCCGCCCTGTGGGGTCAAGGGGATGAGCGGGGGAAAGAGGGAGGGAGGGACAGAGACTAACCATCATCGATGAGCAGCAGCCGCGTGGGGAGGCTCGCGCCGCCGTCGACGAGCGCATCCGACGAGGCTAGCCGCTGTCGAGGGGCAGCTCTGACGAGAGAGATTTGGTGGTGGCGGGGAGGTCGCGGGCTCGAGGGGGAGGAAGGGGATAGGGAGGCGGCGGGGGCGCGTGGGCAGCTGCGGCACAGTGGGTCGGGGCAGCGGCGGTGGCGGCGCGGTGGAGGGAGGGACGAGGGAAGGAGCGGCGCGGTGGATCGAGGGAGAGGGATCTGGCGAGGGAGAGGGAAGGGGGGACCGGGCGAAGGGGTATCTAGCTAGACACTATAGCAATGGCGCACCACCCTCTGGTGCGCCATTAGTAGTTTTTTTCTGATAGCAATGGCGCACCCTCCTGTGGTGCGCCATCAATAACTTTTTTTCATTATTTATTGTTGCATCTAATAATTTGTTTTTTATCAAATTTGTTATTTTCATGAGGACTAGAACAGAAGATATCATCAAATATCATCAAATTTTTTTTGAAAATATCATCAATTTTTTTAATTGAAAATATCATCAAGTTTGTTATTTGAAAATATCATCAAATTTCTTATTTGAAAATATCATCAAATTTGTTATTTAAAAATATCATCAAAAAGTGGGGGAGGGTGCGGCGTGTCCGCGGCGGCGATGGAGCGGGGGAGGGTGCTGGGGGTCGTCGGCGGCGGTGGAGCGGGGGAGGGTGCGGGGGGTGCTCGGCGGCGAGGGGGATCTCGCGAGGGGAATAGCTATCGAGAGGGAGGGGGATCGAGATCGAGTGTCCTCATCAATATTCAATATTTTTTCATATTGAATATGAAAAAATATCATCAAATTTGAAAAAATATTCATGAATTCAAAAAGTGCCCATGAAATTTAAAAATATTCATGATATCAAAAATTGCCCGAGAAATGAAGACTACGATTTAAATACAATCGATCTTAGCTAGCTATCTGTTCACAATCTTCTTGCCCTTCTTTTTCGCAAATGGAGTTCTTCTGTGGAATGGACGTCCTTTAGGTAGGGTGGTCCTGCTTCTTCTTGTGGTGTGTGCTGCTACTTCATCGTCGTCGTCATGTTCGATCTTTGGGTCGCCGTACTTGTTGAATTCTTGCTCATTGGCTACTCCATCCATTCCGATGATCTTCCTTTTGCCTCTCCTCAAGACAACATGACTGGGCTTTGACGGGTCGGTAATGAAGAAGCATTGGTCCACTTGGGAACCCAGTACCCATGGCTCATTTTTCGCGGTGACGTTTGCGCCCGCGGTCTTGGATTTGGCTTCGGGTATAACCATGGTGGTGAAATACCGGTCTTCTTTTAGGACGCTCTTGGCCCATCTGACACGGAACATCGGGACCTTCTCTCTAGCGTAGCTCAGCTCCCAGATCTCCTTGATCCTTCCGTAGTATATGTCCTTGTCGTTACCGGTGTAGGATTCCATCGTTACCCCAGAGTTCTGATAACCATCGCTCTTCATGTCCTTGTTCTCGGTGTAGAATGTGTAGCCGTTGATATCATACGCCTCATAGGTCATCAGGTTGTGCTCGGCGCCCTGTGACAAGGCGAATATGAGTTGTTCTTCCGCGGAAGAATCCTCATGTAAAGGGTACGACAGAAGCTTCTGCTTGAACCAACGCGTGAAACATGAGTTGTGCTCTTTGATTATATCTCCGTCCGTCCTCCGTTGGCCTCGGTCATTGTACGTCTTCTCAATAATGGTTTTGTGCTCTACCACCCAAGGATCGACCACGTCTATGTGTTGTAGCGCGACTAGGTTTGCTCTTTCAAAGTCGGCGAGTCGGCCCTCGAAGTCGACATGCATTTCGCGGCGACCCTCACGGTGACCCCATCCAGCGAGCCTGCCGAGGTGCCTGTTGACAGGCAGACCAACGGGGTTCTCGATGCCTAGAGATAATTCGTGCAGTAGGAGATGCACTCTTTGGTCAGAAAGCCCCTGGCTATACTTCCCTCTGGACGTGACATGTTGCGAACGTATCCTTTGATGACACCATTCATCCTTTCGAACGACATCATGCTGTGCAGGAACGTCGGCCTGAGTTGGATGATATCCTCCACGATATGGACCAGCAGATGCACCATAACATCGAAGAATGCAAGCGGGAAGTACATCTCAAGCTCGCATAGTATCACCACGATCTCTTCCTGTAGCCTTCTGAGTTGCCTCACGCCAATCGACTTCCGAGAGATGACGTCAAAAAAGTTGCATAGGCCAAATAGCATTTCACGGGCGTGCGCGTCCATGATCCCACGGATTGCAACTGGAAGTATCTGCGTCATCAACACGTGACAGTCGTGAGACTTCATGCCGCTGAACTTCTGCTTCCCTGGGTCTAGGTATCTGCTTATCTTCCCCGTGTAACCGTAAGGAAGTTTTACTCCTATGAGGCAGGTGAAAAACTGCTCGATCTCCTCCTGACTTAGAGTGAAGCACGCGGGAGGGTAGTCATTTCCGGTCTTCTTGGCCTTTTTGCCTTTGCGATGACTTTCTGTGTCCTGCTTCGCCTCATCATCATCATCATCATCATCATCATCATCATCATCATCATCATCATTAGCGTGAAGCTCCTGCGTGATGGCCATTGATTTCAAGTCTGCCCTTGCTTTCGGCCCATCTTTGGTCCTCTCTGGCATGTTGAGCAGGGTACCAAGCAGACTCTCGCACACGTTCTTCGTGATATGCATGGCATCAAGGCTGTGAGGCACACGGTGGATCTTCCAGTACGGCAAGTCCCAGAAAACAGACCTCGTTTTCCATACCTTCAGCAGCGGCTCTGGCGCCTTTTGCTTCTTTCCCGGCAGTGGGCAATCTTTCCAATTTTTCAACAGCTCATCTATTTCCTCGCCGCTCCTCGTACGCAGGCGTTTTCAGGGTTCGGTTTCACCATCGAACAGATCCTTGCGTTTCCTCCACGGGTCATCATCGCGAAGCCACCTTCGATGTCCCATGAACACGGTTTTCAAAGACCCGGGATCTCTATCTAGCTCGCGATACGTTGTGTCATCCATGAACCTTACGCATCCAGAAAATCTGTGGACTACCTGCCCCGCCAGATATCCGTAACCGAGATAGTCGTGCACCGTCGTGAGCAGTGCGGCTCTCATAGGGAAATATTCTTTCTCTGCGGCGTCCCACGTATTGGCTGGCGTTTTTCATAGCATGTCTAGCTCCTCCTTCAGCAGCCCCAGATACAGATTGATGTCGTTCCCTGGTTGTTTTGGCCCTTCAATTAGCATACTCATGTGAATGTACTTCCTCTTCATGCACAACTAGGGGGGAAGGTTGTACATCCACACAAACACAGGCCAGGTGCTATCTGTGCTTCTCTGGCTGCCAAACGGATTGACTCCATCGGTGATCGCGCCCAGCATGATGTTCCTTGGATCCTTCCCAAATTATGGGTATTTGAAGTTCAACGCTTGCCACTGGCTCGCATCCTTAGGGTGACTCAGCATCTTGTCTTTTTATTTATCTCCGGATCATTTCCGTCATCTTCCCGCTTCTTCTCCTCCCTATCCGCGTGCCAACGCAGGAGCTTTGCTACCTTAGGGTCCGCGAAAAACCACTGCAGACGAGGAGTGATTGGAAAGTACCACACCGATTTTCGAGGAGCTTTCTTCCTCTTCTTGTATCGAGAGACGCCGCACACCGGACATATGGTAGACTCCGCATGCTCGTCCCGATAAATGATGCAATTGTTCATGCACACATGGTATTTCACGTGCGGTAAATCCAGAGGGCACACGATTTTCTTCGCCTCCTCGAAACTGGTCGGGCACTTGTTCCCCTTGGGAAGACGTTCGTGCCAGAATGACATGTTCTCGTCGAAGCATGCGTCGGTCATTTTGTGTTTTACCTTCATCTCCAGAGCCATGAGCGTTACTTTCAGGCGGGTATCCTCGGGCCTGCATCCTTCATACAATGGAGTAACCGCATCTATCTCCAGTTGATCCAGCTTGGCTTTCTCTCGGGCGGCAGCTCTTGCGTTATCCGTCTGCTTGAGAAGCAGCTCTTGAATATGAGGGTCCTGCACCCAGCCTCCATCGTCGTCTACTCCGGCATCTTCATCTTCATGATCATGCCCTTCGTCTTGATCTTCCTCATCATCATGTACGACATCTTCTACATGATGACTGTGTACATCATCACCGTCGTGATCATGTCCTGGAGATTCTTCGTCTTCTCGCCCGCCCTCGCCGCGGTGGTCGTCTTGTTGCCCTTCCTCATTTCTTGCCCGGCCCCCATAGACGACTTCATAGTCATCTTCATCACCTTGCCACCGATAGCCATCCATGAGACCACGCAAGAGCAGGTAGTCCCGCACCTGCCCGGAATTCGGGTCCGCAATAAGGCTCTTCAGCTTGCATCTTCGACACGGACATCTTATCTCCGTCTCGTTCTTTTGAAGCATCTCGGCCTTCGTGGAGCTCAAAAACCTATTCACGATGCCTTCGGTCATCGTGCGGACCATGGTCACCTGCGGGGTAGAGCAAAATGATATTTTAGAACCAAGAAAAAATTTGGCATGAGACCTTCCCTAAAAATAGGACCAAAAAGAATGCATAGTGCCAAAATTCTCGCCGAAACGGAAATGAATCAACATTCCGGCAAAATATTGGCAACTATCGCATTTCAAATACCGGTACCTGCAAACACAAACATATATGCAACACCACAAACATATGCAACATCACAAACATATATAGATCTAGCTAGGCCACAAAAAGTGCATGTGCACGTTGTTGGAGCGAGCTATGGAGAAAAAAAGTAGATCTACAACATGAAGATAGCTTTCCCCTGACTTACCTATCAAAAAAAAGGTAATTTCACCACTTAATTTTGATGAATCTATGGTGCAAATGAGGTGAGGAGGAGGAGGCAGCCGAAAGCTTGGAAAAGGAGGTGGAGGGAATGAAGTGGGGAAAGTGAGTGGGTAGGTGTGGCTGTCCAAAATATCTTGTTGGGGTCCCAGGTTATCGCGCACCACCTGCAAATGCGCCATTAGTATGCCTGGTTACTAATGGCACACCTGCAGGTGGTGCGCCATTAGTAGTTTTGCAAAAAAGTAAAAAAATAAATATATATACTAATGGCGCACTGAGTCACAGTGCGCCATTACTAGTTTAAACTAGTAATGGCGCACTGTGACACGGTGCGCCATTAGTAGTCTTGCGAAAAAAAGAATAAAAAAAGAATACAGTACTGGCGACTGTCTGTCTGGTGCGCCATTACTACTTAGAACTAGTAATGGCGCACTTCGCCCGGATGCGCCATTAGTATGTATGGAAAAATGGAAAAAAAATTATTACTAGTGGCGCACCGTGTGTCCGGTGCGCCATTAGTGTCTTCCACACTAATGGCGCATCACCAAACGGTGCGCCATTAGTATATAGTAGTGACGCACCACCCGACAGGTGCGCCATTAGTGCCCATCCCATCTATAGCCCTTTTCCTAGTAGTGGGAGGATCATAACCATACAGGCTAGACATCTAGGGTTTAGCCATTACTATCTCGTGGTAGATCAACTCTTGTAATACTCATATTCATCAACATCAATCAAGCAGGAAGTAGGGTATTACCTCCATCGAGAGGGCCCGAACCTGGGTAAAACATCATGTCCCCGTCTCCTGTTACCATCGACCTTAGACGCATAGTTCGGGACCCCCTACCCGAGATCCGCCGGTTTTGACACCGACATTAGTGCTTTCATTGAGAGTTTCGCTGTGACGTCGAAGACAAGGTCGATGGCTCGCCTTGTTATCAAGGATAGTATCACTGCCGGAGGAGCCCTAGCCTTAGGCCAAACCCTTTGGCTGGGTGGCTTTACTATGGCCGCCCGTTCGGCCGTTAAGCCAATGATGACTTCTCAAGTCATCGAAAATCGTCTCCGCATTGACTCTGAATACTCCAAACAGATGGATCCTGCGGAGTTGTCGTCTTTAAAAGAACTTTTGGATCGCATCGCCGCCATGGGAGTCGCTATAGACTATGAACAGATTGGCCTTAAACCCGATCAGAGAGAAATCAAATCTCCGCCGATGACCCACCAGGTAGCGGTTGTAGAGGAACAAAACAACAACTCTTCCCCTACATTGAAGACAAGCTATGTTCGGATTTCCGAGCCCCAAGATCCGGACACTCGTTTGCGGGATGACACTCTGAACTTCGAATTGGGCGCCGAGCCTGGAAAATCATCTGCCATCCCGGAGCCCGAACTAATAAGCTCGGGAGTTTTTCAAACTCGGGCTCCACACCGGGTCAGGGTTCGGATTTAAAGCCACCCACCCACCACAAGCAATATTCGCCAAGCAATTTCGGCCCTCCGGATATATGCGACCTCATGTACGTACGACAACAGTCTCAGGAAACAGTCCATCACTTCTGGGCCAGATTCCTCCTTGTCAAAGACAAGATTAAAGATTGCCGCAACGAGGACGCGATTTCAGTATTCTGCAATAATTGCACGGATGAAGGAATCCTCAACGCCATCAACCGTTGTCGCGTATTACACTTCGTTGACTTGGCGACCATAGTATAGAAGTACTGCGCAATGGAAAGCGCCTGGAAAACTCACACAACTCACTGGGAACCATTAGCCTTCACTCAACACCTCTGGCGGACAAAAAGGATGCACCCTCGCGGGGCACTCCACCGCATAGTGAAGAAAACTAAGCTTATTACGGGACGCGGAACTGTTCTGGAGGGATGGCTTCATAGACCATGCAAAATACACACAACACCGGATACCATACCAACCCACAGCCTTAGAGCATGTTGGATACTCCGGTAGGTGGCCAAGAGCGGCGAGGATATCCTCACCAAAAACACATCAGAGCAACGCTCCCAGGAGGATGATGGCCTCAGAGTATTGACGGTCTTCGAGACTTTCACCTCAAACAATCGGCGCAAGAGGGCACTCCGCGACCTCGGTGAAGTCTGCCAAGTCGCAGCAATAAACCGCATCGAACAAAACAATATGACCTTCCGAGGAATAATTCCTAGTTGGGAGGCTTGATGCATGGGGAAAATTACACTCGACGTGGTATTCGGCACGCTGGGGAACTATCGGTCCGAAGAGATAACCTTCCAGGTGGCTCCTTTCTACAGCGGATATCACACCCTGTTGGGGCGAGACGCATTCATGCGCTTTCAAGCTATACCTCACTACGGGTATATGAAACTTATGATGCCTGGGCCCAACAGTATTATCACTCTCGACAGTGATCCGGACATATAGCACTCCGCGCCGAAAACAAAACCGCATCCTTGGCCCTCGAGGCACTATCCGAAGCCCTCGTGGCTGAAGAATTAACCGCACTATGCTCCACGGTGGATAGGGACGACGTAATCCTTGATAAACGGCCCAAATCCACCTCCTTCAAACCAGCAGACGAAATAGTCAAATTCCAAGTCCACCCGACAGACCCCAAGAAGACAGCTTCCATCGGGGCGCAGCTGGACCAAACGGTCGATGCCGCACTACGAGCGTTCCTGCGCAAGAACTGGGACATAGTCTCCTGGCACCCTTCTGATATGCCAGGAATCCCACACAGTTTGGCCGAACACAGCCTCAATGTATTGAAGGGATATAAACCGGTCAAGCAAACACTATGGCGTTTTTTCGAACCCAAACGACAAGCTACAAGGGAGGAGCTAGCCAAGTTAATCGAGGCCGGATTCATCAGAGAAATAAAACACCCGGACTGGTTAGCAATCTGGTGATGGTGCCAAAGAAGGACAGATCCTGGAGCCTGTGTGTCGATTTCAAAGACCTTAACAAGGCCTACCCTAAGGATCCCTTCCCCCTCCCCCGCATCGATAAGATTATAGATGCTACTGCAGGACACGACTCACTATGTTTCCTCGACACATACACTGGATACCACCAAATCAGAGTGAAGGAATCCGATCAAGTCGCAACGGCATTCATTACCCCATATGGGCCTTTCTGCTTCAACACTATGCCATTTGGGCTCAAAAACACCGGCGCTACCTACCAATGCATGATTCAAACATGCCTGGAGTAACAAATGGGCAAGACAGTTGAAGCATATGTAGATGACGTCGTCATTAAGAATAGACATGTCGAGTCATTAATAGACGACTTGCATCTCACATTCGACAACCTCCGTAACATCAAGCTCAATCCGGAAAAGTGTGTTTTCGGCATTCCCGCTAGAAAACTGCTAGGCTTCATCGTTTCCAATAGAGGAATTGAGGCAAATCCAGCCAAAATCCGAGTTCTGTCACAATTGGCTACACCAACAGACCTTAAATAGGTCCAAAAACTAGCCGGATGCGTGGCAGCTCTAAGCCGCTTTATCTCCAGACTAGGAGAAAAGCATTGCCACTTATCGCCTTCTCCGACGCGCCGACCACTTCGAGTGGACGGATGCGGCAATGGGCAGACTAGAAGAAATAAAGGCTCTTTTAGCGAGCATTCCAATCCTGGCCGCACCGAACGTCGGTGAACCGATGTTATTACTTATTATACATCACTGCAACACATCAAGTGGTAAGCGCGGTGCTCATTGTTGAGCAAGAGGAGGTCGGACACAAATTCCCGCTTCAGAAACCGGTATACTACGTATCCAGTGTCCTCACACCATGAAAATCCCGGTATCCTCATTACCAAAAGATAGCATATGCGGTCTTCATGGCATCCCGGAAGCTACGACACTACTTCCAAGAGTGCTCGATCACGATGGTTTCTGAAGTACCACTCAATGACATAATCAACAACCGCGATGTTACAGGTCGGATTGCCAAGCTGGCCATTGAGCTCCTACCATTTGTCATCACATACAAACCACGCCGAGCCATTAAATCCCAAGTCCTGGCTGACTTCGTCGCCGAATGGACACAGGCTGAACTGCCTAAAGAGGACGGCACATATTCCAATTGGGTCATGCACTTCGATGGCTATAAAGTGCTGGCCGGCTTAGGAACGGACGTTGTGTTAACGTCCCCTACTGGAGACACAGTCCAATACGTACTCCATATATTATACACAGACTCCAACAATGCAGCCGAATGCGAGGCCTTATTGCACGGTCTTCGGATGGGTGCCTCCATGAGCATACAACGCCTGGAGGTACGTGGGGATTCAAATCTTGCAATATCCCAAATAAATGGTGACTTTGATGCCAAAGATCCAAAGATGGCGGCCTATCTCAACGCCATACTCAAAATATCAGCTCGGTTTGAGCGACTCGAGTTTCATCATGTGGCTTGAGAAAGTAATAAAGCGGCGGATGTCCTTGCTCGCATGGGCGCCAAGTGTGACCCCGTCCCGCCTAACATCTTTCTGGAATGGCTCTTCAACCCATCCGTGGTGTGGCAGGATGATAGCAACAACACCAGTCCGGATCTGATTATACCCTTAGATTCCGAACACAATACCGATATCATCGGGGGCTCAGCCACCGAAATAACGTCATCGGCCCATCTAATAATGGAATTAATTGCCCCATGGACTAAACCCTTCTTGGCCTACCTTAATAGGCGAGAGCTCCCTGAGGATCAGAATGAGGCTCGCTGCATTGTTCAGCGCCCGAAAGCCTACAAGGTCCATGACGGAGAGCTCTACAAGAAAAGCGCTACCGGAGTCCTTCAAAGATGTATCTCCAAAGAAGAGGGATGGCATCGTCTGGCAGAAATCCATGCTGGTCTCGGCGGTCACCATGCCGCGGCTCGGGCACTCGTAAGCAAAGCCTTTCGTACAGGTTTCTTTTGGCCGACGGCCCAAGCAGACGCATAGGACCTTGTCCAACGCTGTGTCGAATGCCAGCTTTTCGCCAACCAAAGCCATATGCCGCCTAACGCTCTACAAACAATCCCCATTACTTGGCATTTTGCGGTCTGGGGGCTTCATATGGTCAGTACCCTTGAAGGAGGAAGCCATAAGAAAAAATATCTGCTGGTCATGGTAGATAAATTCACCAAATGGATAGAGGCCAAGCCTATTAAAACAGCCGAAGTCGGACCAGTGATAGACTTTATATCCGGTGTTGTGCACCGTTATGGTGTCCCACATAGCATCATCACCGATAACGGCTCCAATTTTACAGCCGATGAGGTGAAAACCTGGTGTGCTAACCTGGGCATTAAGCTCGACTATGCCTCCGTCTACCACCCACAAACAAACGGTCAAGTCGAACAAGCCAATGGTCTTATCATGAGCGGCATTAAATGTAGACTAGTGCGGTGTTTGAAAGAATCAGACAAGCACTGGGTTGAGGAGCTCGACTCCGTACTCTAGGGGCTGCGGTCCACGCCCAATCGCACAACCGGATACACACCATTCTTCATGGTGTACGGCGCAGAGGCCGTTTTGCCCTGCGACATTATTCATGACTCACCTCGAGTACGCATGTACGAAGAGAGAGAGAGAGAGAGAGAGAGAGAGAGAGAGAGAGAGAGAGAGAGAGAGAGAGTGAGAGAGAGAGAGAGAGAGGCCGAACTTGATCAGCAGGACAGTTTAGATACCCTGGAGGAGGAGCACAACATTGCAAAAGTCCGTTCTGCATTCTATCAACAACAGGCTCATAGATACCAAAACAGATAAGTGCGGGCCAAGACTTATAATGTTGGTGAACTCGTTCTACGCTTGCCAGAGACGAAAAAGGACAAACTCAAGCCAAGTGGGAGGCCCCCTTAATTATAGATGAAGTTCTCATTGGAGGAACGTACCGCCTGCGTGATGCATCGGACAATTGCCTAGAGCCGAACCCGTGGAATGCCACCAGACTCCGAAGATTCTACGCCTAGCGCCAGACTCTTTGTTCATCTTCTTCTCCCTTTTGTTTCCATCTTCTCCTCTCTTTATCTTTTTTATTAGTTCTATAGCTTTTGTGCGGCTAAAGCGCACACCTCCGATGAACACATCCTTGAATGTATACGCCGATAAATACCTGGGGGCTTCTTTTACAGAAGCTTATTATTATTATTTTCCGAGCATCAAGCTCACCACTGCTACGTAGTGAGCTTGTGTTGGTTTTCCTTGAAGAGGAAAGGGTGATGCAGCAATAGTAGCGTAAGTATTTCCCTCAGTTTTTGAGAACCAAGGTATCAATCCAGTAGGAGGCTCCTCAAAAGTCCTACGCACCTACACAAACAAACAAAGAACTTGCAACCAACGCAATAAAGGGGTTGTCAATCCCTTCACGGCCACTTGCAAAAGTGAGATATGATAGAGATAGTATGATAAGATAAATATATTTTTGGTATTTCATAATATAAATTGGAAAAGTAAAGATGCAAATAAAAGTAGATTGAAAGCTTATATGATAAAAGATAGACCCGGGGGCCATAGGTTTCACTAGTGGCTTCTCTCAAGATAGCATAAGTATTACGGTGGGTGAACAAATTACTGTCGAGCAATTGATAGAAAAGCCAATAATTATGAGATTATCTAGGCATGATCATGTATATAGGCATCACGTCCATGACAAGTAGACCGACTCCTGCCAGCATCTACTACTATTACTCCACACATCGACCGCTATCCAGCATGCGTCTAGAGTATTAAGTTCATAAGAACAAAGTAACGCACTACAAAAGATGACATGATGTAGAGGGATAAAGTCATGCAATATGATATAAACCCCATCTTTCTATCCTCGATGGAAACAATACAATACGTGCCTTGCTACCCCTATTGTCACCGGGTAAGGACACCGCAAGATTGAACCCAAAGCTAAGCACTTCTCCCATTGCAAGAAAGATCAATCTAGTAGGCCAAACCGAACTGATAATTCAAAGAGACTTGCAAAGATAACTCAATCATACATAAAAGAATTCAGAGGAGATTCAAATATTTCTCATAAATAAACTTGATCATAAACCCACAATTCATCGGATCTCGACAAACACACCGCAAAAAGAGTTACATCGAATAGATCTCCAAGAAGATCGAGGAGAACATGGTATTGAGATCCAAAAAGAGAGAAGAAGCCATCTAGCTAAAAACAATGGACCCGAAGGTCTGTGGTAAACTACTCACAACTCATCGGAGGGGCTATGGTGTTGATGTAGAAGCCCTCCATGGTCGATTCCCCCTCCGGCGGAGCGCCGGCGAAGGCTACAAGATGGGATCTCGTGGATATAGAAGGCTACGGCAGTGGAAATAGTTTTTCGTTGGCTCCCTGGATGTTTTCGGGGTTAGTCGGTATATATAGGAGGAAGAAGTAGGTCGGTAGCCGCCCGAGGGGCCCACGAGATAGGGGGCGCGCCCTATAGGGGTGGGCGCGCCCTATAGGGGTGGGCGCGCCCTCCACCCTCGTGGCCGCCGCGACTGCTTCTTGACTTGGACATCCAGTCCTCTAGATCACGTTCGTTCCAAAAATCACACTCCCGAAGGTTTCATTCTGTTTGGACTCTATTTGATATTCCTTTTCTTCGAAATACTGAAATAGGCAAAAAAAACAGCAATACGGGCTGGGCCTCCAGTTAGTATGTTAGTCCCAAAAATGATATAAATGTGTAAAGTAAAGCCCATAAACATCCAAAAAGGGTAATATAATAGCATGGAACAATCAAAAAATATAGATACGTTGGAGACGTATCAAGCATCCCCAAGCTTAATTCCTGCTCGTCCTCGAGTAGGTAAATGATAAAAACAGAATTTTTGATGTGGAATGCTACCTAGCATAATTCTCAATGTAATTTTCTTTATCGTGGCATGAATGTTCAGATCCAAATGATTCAAAATAAAAGTTCATATTGACATAAGAAATAGTAATACTTCAAGCATACTAATCAAAGCAATCATGTCTTCTCAAAATATCATGGCTAAAGAAAGTTCATCCCTACAAAAATCATATAGTTAGGCTATGCTTCATTTTCATCACACAAAAATGTTCCCAAATTCTACACCCTCGATGACAAGCCAAGCAATTGTTTCGTGCCTAAATAATCTCAAACTTTTTCAACTTTCACACAATACATGAGCGTGAGCCATGGATATAGCACTATGGATGGAATAGAATATGATGATGGGGATTGTGTGGAGAAGACAAAAAAGGAGAAAGTCTCACATTGACGAGGATAATCAACGGGCTATGGAGATGCCCATCAATTGATGTCAACATGAGGAGTAGGGATTGCCATGCAACGGATGCACTAGAGCTATAAATGTATGAAAGCTCAACAAAAGAAAACTAGTGGGTGTGCATCCAACTTGCTTGCTCACAAAGACCTTGGGCATTTTGAGGAAGCCCATCGTAGGAATATACAAGCAAAGTTCTATAATGAAAAATTCCCACTAGTATATGAAAGGGACAACATATGAGACTCGCTATATGAAAAACATGGTGCTACTTTGAAGCACAAGTGTGGAAAAGAGATAGTAACATTGCCCCTTTTTTATTTCTTTCTTTTTTTTCTTTTTTTGGGCCTTTTTTTCCTTTCTTCTTTTTTTATTTTTTTCCTTTGGCCTTTCTTTTTTATTTTCTTTTCGGGGACAATGCTCTAATAATGATGATGATCACACTTTTATTGATTTACAACTCATGAATTACAACTCAAAACTAGAACAAGATATGACTGTATATGAATGCCTCCGGCGGTGTACCGGGATGGGCAATGAATCAAGAATGACATGTATGAAAAATTATGCAAAGTGGCCTTGCCACAAATATGATCTCAACTACATGATCATGCAATGGCAATATGACAATAGTAATGCGTGTCATGATGATAAACGGAACGGTGGAAAGTTGCATGGCAATATATCTCAGGATGACTATGGAAATGCCATAATAGGTAGGTACGGTGGCTGTTTTGAGGAAGATATAAGGAGTTTATGTGTGATAGAGCATATCATATCACGGGGTTTGGAGGCACCAGCGAAGTTTGCACCAACTCTCAAGGTGAGAAAGGGCAATGCACGGTACCGAAGAGGCTAGCAATGGTGGAAGGGTAAGAGTGCGTATAATCCATGGACTCAACATTAGTCAAAAGAACTCATATACTTATTGCAAAAATCTACAAGTCATCAAACACCAAGCACTATGCGCATGCTCCTAGGGGGATAGATTGGTAGGAAAATACCATCGCTCGTCCCCGACCGCCACTCATAAGGATGCACAATCCAAGGACACCTCATGTTTCAAATTTGTTACACAACTTTAACCATACGTGCATGCTACGGGACTTGCTAACTTCAACACAAGCATTCTTTAAATTCATAATCACACAACTAGCATGACTTTAATATCACTACCTCCATATCTGAAAACAATTATCAAGTATCAAATTGATCATAGCATCCAATTCACTTCCTATGATAGTTTTTATTATACCCAACATGGATGCCCACCATTCTAGGACCAATTTTATAACCATAGCAAATACCATGCTGTTCTAAGAGACTCTCAAAATAATATAAGTGAAGCATGAGAGACTAGCAATTTCTACAAAATTAAGCCACCGCCGTGCTCTAAAATATATTAGTGAAGCACTAGAGCAAACACTAATTAAAACATAAAAACACATCTAAACAGAAGGTAGATGCAAAATTTATTACTAAACAGAAACAAAAACAAAAAAACACAAATAAAATTGGGTTGCCTCCCAACTAGCGCTATCGTTTAACGCCCCTAGCTAGGCATAAAAGCGAGGATTGATCTAAGTAGTGCCATCTTTGGCACTCAATTCCTCAATAGAGCACTTATAATCTTTAGGGGTTTCTCCCTTTTTAGCAATGATTAAACCTTTAGGCAAAAATTCAAGAAATTCATTTGTAGGAAAGATTGAACCCAACGCTAATCACTTCTCCCATTGCAAGAAAGATCAATGTAGTAGGCTAAACTAAACCGATAATTTGAAGAAACTTGCAAAGATATCAAATCATGCATATAAGGATTCAGAGAAGAACCAAATCATATTCATAGATAATCTTGTTCATAAATCCACAATTCATCAGATCTCGACAAACACACCGCAAAAGAGTATTACATCGAATAGATCTTCAAGAACATCGAGGAGAACTTTGTATTGAGAATCAAAGAGAGAGAAGAAGCCATCTAGCTAATAACTATTAACCCGAAGGTCTGTGGTAAACAACTCACGCTTCATCAGAGAGGCAATGGTGTTGTGTAGAAGCCCTCCGTGACCGATTCCCCTCCGGCAGATCACCGGAGAAGGCCCCAGGATGGGCTCTCATGGGTACAGAAGGTTGCGATGGTGGAAAAGTGGTTTCATAGCTCTCCCTGATGTTTCTAGGGTATAAGAGTACATATAGGCGAAAGAAGTACGTCGGTGGAGCTACGAGGGGCCCACGAGGGTGGGGGGCGCGCCCACCCCCTTGGGGCGCCCTCCTGCCTCGTGGCCTCCTCGTGGAGTTCCATACTTCAACTCCAAGTCTTCTGGATTGCTTTCGGTCCAAGAAAGATCCCCGCGAAGGTTCCATTCTGTTTGGACTCTGTTTGGTATTCCTTTTCTGCAAAACTCTAAAAGAGGCAAAAAAACAGAAACTGGCACTGGGCCTCCGGTTAATAGGTTAGTCCCAAAAATAATATAAAAGAGCATTTAAAGCCCATTAAACATCCAAAACAGATACGATGGAAGGAAATATGACAATGATGTCAACTACATGATCATGCAAGGAAATATGACAATGATGGAGCGTGTCATAATAAACGGAACGGTGGAAAGTTGCATGGCAATATATCTTGGAATGGCTATGGAAATGCCATAATAGGTAGGTATGGTGGTTGTTTTGATGAAGGTAAATGCTGGGTTTATGGTACCGGCGAAAGTTGCGCGGCACTAGAGAGGCTAGCAACGGTGGAAGGGTGAGAGTGCGTATAATCCATGGACTCAACATTAGTCATAAAGAAATCACATACTTATTGCAAAAATCTACAAGTCATCAAAACCAAGCACTATGCACATGATCCTAGGGGAAGGGTTGGTAGGAGTTAACAATCGCGCGATCCCGACCTCCGCACATAAGGAAGACAATCAAAGAAACACCTCATGCTTCAAATTCGTTACACAACGGTTACCATACGTGCATGCTACGGGACTTGCAAACCTCAACACAAGTATTTCTCAAATTCACAATTACTCTACTAGCATGACTCTAATATCACCATCCTCATATCTCAAAACAATCATCAAGCATCAAACTTCTCATAGTATTCAACACACTTTATATGAAAGTTTTTATTATACCCATCTTGGATGCCCATCATATTAGAACTAGTTTTATAGCCAAAGAAAATTACCATGCTGTTATAAAAGACTCTCAAAATAATATAAGTGAAGCCTGAGAGATTAATAATTTCTATAAAATAAAACCACCACCATGCTCTAAAAATATATAAGTGAAGCACTAGAGCAAAATTATCTAGCTCAAAAGATATAAGTGAAGCACATAGAGTATTCTAATAAATTCTGATTCATGCGTGTCTCCCCCAAAAGGTTTGCACATCTAGGATGATTTTGGTAAATTAAAAGGAAAAGACTCAAATCATACAAGACGCTCCAAGCAAAATAGATATCATGTGGTGAATAAAAATATAGCCTCAAGTGAAGTTACCGATAGACGAAGATGAAAGAGGGGATGCCTTCCGGGGCATCCCCAAGCTTAGGCTTTTGTTTGTCCTTGAATTTTACCTTTGGGTGCCTTGGGCATGCCCAAGCTTAGGTTCTTGCCACTGCTTATTCCAAAATCCATCAAATCTTTACCCAAAAACTTGAAAACTTCACAACACAAAACGTCAACAGAAAATCTCATGAGCTCCGTTAGTATAAGAAAATAAACCACCACTTTAAGGTACTATAATGAACTCATTCTTTATTTATATTGCTGTTAAACCTACTGTATTCCAACTTCTATATGGTTCATACCCCCCGATACTACTCATAAATTCATCAAAATAAGCATACAACACACGAAAAACAGAATCTGTCAAAAATAGAACAGTATGTAGCAATCTGTAACTTTCGAATACTTCTTTAACTCCAAAAATTCTGAAATAAATTGTTGGACGTGAGGAATTTGTCTATTAATCATATTAAAAAAGAATCAACCTAAAATCACTCTCCAGTAAAAAATGACAGCTAATCTCGTGAGTGCAAAAGTTTGTGTTTTTTACAGCAAGATCGCAAAGACTTCACCCAAGTCTTCCCAAAGGTTCTACATGGCACAAAAACTAATTAAAACATTAGTCTACATCTAAATAGAAGATAGATGAATTATTTATTACTAAACAGGAGGAAAAAGCAACGAACAAAAATAAAATTGGGTTGCCTCCCAACAAGTGCTATCTTTTAACACCCCTAGCTAGGCATAAAAAAAGAATAGATCTAGGTATTGCCATCTTTGGTATGCAATCCATAAGTGACTCTCATAATAGATTCATAAGGCAATTTAATTTTCTTCCTAGTAAAGTGTTCCATGCCTTACCTTAACGGAATTTTGAATATTATATTTCCTTCTTTCATGTCAATAATTGCACCAATCGTTCTAAGGAAAGGTCTACCAAGAATAATTGGACATGTAGGATTGCAATATATATCAAGAACAATTAAATATACATGCACATAATTCCTATTTGCAACAATAATAACTTCATTAATCCTTCCAATAGGTTTCTTAATGATGGAATCTGCAAGATGCAAATTTAGAGAACAATCATCAAATTCACGGAAACCTAGCACATCACACAAGGTTTTCAGAATCGTGGAAACACTAGCACCCAAATCACGCAAAGCATAGCATTAATAATCTTAATCTTAATTTCAATAATAGGTTCCCACTCATCATAAAGTTTTCTAGGGATAGAAACTTCTAGTTCAAGCTTTTCTTCATAGGATTTCATTAAAGCATCAACGATATGTTTAGTAAAAGCTTTATTTTGATTATAAGCATGAGGAGAATTTAACACGGATTGCAACAAGGAAATACAATCAGTCAAACAGAAATTATCTTAATTAAATTCCTTGAAATCCAAAATAGTGGGTTCATTGATACGTAAAGTTTTGACCTCTTCAATCCCACTTTTATTAATCTTTGCATCAAGATCAAAAAACTCTAAATCATTGGTACGCCTTTTAACTAAAGTTGACTCATCTCCAGTCCCATCTTTATCAAGATTCATATTGGAAAACAAAGATTTAATAGGAGTCACATCAATCACTTTTAGATCTTCATCATTATTATCATGAAAACTAGAAGAACATGCTTTCACAAAGCAATCTTTTTTAGCACCCATCCTAGCGGTTCTTTGCACTCATCAATGTAAATTATCATGGCTTTGAGAGACTCATTGATGTCATTCTTAGGTGGAATAGATCTAAGTTTCGAAGAATCAACATCAAGAGAAATTCTATCCACGTTCCTAGCCAACTCATCAATCTTAAGCAATTTTTCTTCAACCAAAGCATTGAAATTCTTTTGCAAACTCATAAATTCTTTAACACTAGTCTCAAAATCAGAGGGCATCTTATTAAAATTTCCATAAGAGTTGTTGTAGAAATTACCATAATTATTAGAGGAATTACTAGGAAACTGCCTGGAATTAAAGCTTCCTGTATAAGCGTTGTTACCAAAATTGTTCCTACCAACAAAATTCACATCCATAGATTCATTAGTATTCTCAATAAAAGTGGACAAAGGCATATCATTAGGATCAGAAGAAACACTTTTATTAGCAAACAATTTCATAAGTTCATTCAACTTTCCACTCAAAACATTAATCTCTTCAATCGCATGAACTTTTTTACTAGTCGATCTTTCGGTGTGCCAATGAGAATAATTAACCATAATATTGTCTAGGAGTTTAGTAGCTTCTCCTAAAATGATTTCCATAAAAGTGCCTCCCGCGGCCGAATCTAAAAGATTCGGCGAAGAAAAATTCAGTCCGGCATAATTTGTTTGTATAATCATCCACGAATTCAAACCATATGTAGGGCAATTACGTATCATTAATTTCATCCTCTCCCAAGCTTGTGCAACATGCTCATGATCAAGTTGCTTAAAATTCATAATATCGTTCCTAAGAGAGATGATCTTAGCGGGAGGAAAATACTTAGAGATAAAAGCATCTTTGCACTTATTTCGTGAATCAATACTATTTTTAGGCAAAGAAGATAACCAAGTTTTAGCACGATCTCTAAGAGAAAACGGAAATAGCTTCAATTTAGCAATATCATTATCCACATCTTTCTTCTTTTGCATATCACACAAGTCAACAAAGTTGTTTAGATGGGTAGCGGCATCTTCACTAGGAAGGCCAGAAAATTGATCTTTCATAACAAGATTCAACAAAGCGGTATTAATTTCACAAGATTCAGCATCGGTAGTAGGAGCAATCAGAGTGCTAATAAAATCAGTGTTGTTGGTATTGGAAAAGTCACACAATTTAGTATTATCTTAAGCCATCATGACAAACAATCAATCCAACTCACAAGCACACAAGAAGCAAGCGAAATGATATGAACGGAAGAGGGGCGAAGAAAAGGCAAAGGTTTTCAAAAATCGTTTTAGAAGTGGAGAGGAAAACGAGAGGCGAATGGCAAATAATGTAATGCGAGGGAGAAGAGTTTATGATGGGTACTTGGTATGTCTTGACTTGGCGTAGATCTCCCCAGCAACGGCGCCAGAAATCCTTCTTGCTACCTCTTAAGCATGCGTTGGTTTTCCCTTTAAGAGGAAAGGGTGATGCAGCAAAGTAGCGTAAGTATTTCCCTCAGTCTTGAGAACCAAGGTATCAATCCAGTAGGAGACAATACACAAGTGACCTAGTACGTGCACAAACAATCAAGAACCTTGCAACCAACACGATAAAGGGGTTGTCAATCCCTTCATGGTCACTCACAAAAGTGAAATCTAATAGAGATAGTAAAGTAAATATTTTTGGTATTTTTGTTGTATAGATTGGAAACTAAAGATTGCAAAATAGTAAATGAGATGCGATGTATATAATAGAGATGTAATATAATAGGAACGAGACCCGGGGGCCATAGGTTTCACTAGTGGCTTCTCTCAAGATAGCATGTATTACGGTGGGTGAACAAATTACTGTCGAGCAATTGATAGAAAAGTGCATAGTTCTGAAGATATCTAAGGCAATGATCATGAATATAGGCATCACGTCCATGTCAAGTAGACCAAAACGAGTCTGCATCTACTACTATTACTCCACACATCGACCGCTATCTAGCATGCATCTAGAGTATTAAGTTCATAAGAACGGAGTAACGCATTAAGCAAGATGACATGATGTAGAGGGATAAACTTGAGCAACATATGATATAAACCCATCTTTTTATCCTCGATGGCAACAATACATTACGTGCCTTGCTGCCCCTACTGTCACTGGGAAAGGACACCGCAAGATTGAACCCAAAGCTAAGCACTTACCCCATTGCAAGAAATATCAATCTAGTAGGCCTAACTAAACCGATAATTCGAAGAAACTTGCAAAGATATCAAATCATGGATACAAGAATTCAGAGAAGAACCTAATCATATTCATAGATAATCTTGTTCCTAAATCCACAATTCATCGGATCTCGACAAACACACCGCAAAAGAGTATTACATTGAATAGATCTCCAAGAACATCAAGGAGAACTTTGTATTGAGAATCAAAGAGAGAGAAGAAGCCATCTAGCTAATAACTATGGACCCGAAGGTCTATGGTAAACTACTCATGCTTCATCGGAGAGGCAATTGTGTTGATGTAGAAGCCCTCGGTGATCGATTCCACCTTCAGCAGATCGCCGAAAAAGGCCCCAAGATGGGATCTCATGGGTACCAAAAGGTTGTGGCGGTGGAAAAATGGTTTCGTGGCTCTCCCTGATGTTTCTAGGGTATAAGAGTATATATAGGCGAAAGAAGTATGTCAGTGGAGCTACGAGGGGCACACGAGGGTGGGGGCGCGCCCTCCTGTCTCGTGGCCTCCTCGTGGAGTTCCAGACTTCAACTCCAAGTCTTATGGATTGCTTTCGGTCCAAGAAAGATCCTCGCGAAGGTTTCATTCCGTTTGGACTCTGTTTGGTATCCCTTTTCTGCAAAACTCTAAAATAGGCAAAAAAACAGAAACTGGCACTAGGCCTCCGGTTAATAGGTTTGTCTCAAAAATAATATGAAATAACATATTAAATCCCATTAAACAACCAAAACAGATAAAATAATAGCATGGAACAATAAAAAATGATAGATACGTTGGAGACGTATCAGCGGGCATGCGTTCAAATCCTTGTTCACACCGCGGTAGAGGATGTCGTCATTAGGGCATGCATGTATCTTCTGCACCTCCAATCCTAGAGGGCATACGACCTTCTTTGCTGCGTACGTCTGTCGGGCAATTTGTTATCCTTTGGAAGCTTCTTCTTGAATATTTTCAGTAGCTTCTCAAATCCTTTATCAGGCACATCATTCTCTGCCTTCCACTGCGGCAATTCTAGTACGGTACCGAGCTTTGTGTTGCCATCTTCGCAATTGGGGTACAACCCTTTTTTGTGATCCACTAACATGCGATCGAACTTCAGCTTCTCCTTTTGACTTTCGCACAGTCTCCTTGCATCAACAATGATCTGGCAGAGATCATCATTGGGCGCATCGTCCGGTTCCTCTTGATCTTCAACAGCTTCCCCCGTTGCAGCATCACCGTATTTAGGGGGCACATAGTTGTCATCGTCCTCTTCTTCTTGGTTGTCCTCCATCATAACCCCTATTTCTCCGTGCTTGGTCCAAACATTATAGTGTGGCATGAAACCCTTATAAAGAAGGTGGGTGTGAAGGGTTTTTGAGTCAGAGTAAGACTTCAAATTCCCACATATAGGGCATGGACAACACATAAAACACATAAAGCCACTTCGAGAAAATTATGCACGCCCTTAATGTACTCGGAGGTGTGTCTGTCACCGTACATCAATTGTCGGTTCATCTGCGTGCATTATATACAATTAAGTGTGTCAAAAACCATTATAGAACATCTTGAATAGATAAGTGACCAAATTAATAGAAGTTCATCATCACATTAAAACCAAAGTACATACATACACTACTGGAATCAGCAGAGTTGCCGTCTGCCGTCTCTTTGCCGCCCGCTAGCTGACGGCAAAGAAAGGCTTTGCCATCAACCACTAGAAAACGGACGACAAAGAGGCCGCGGACGGCAACGGAAGGCTTTGCCATCAGCATATCTTTGCCGTCCGCTAGCGGACGGCAAAGAAGCTTTTCCGTCTGCTAGCTGACGACAAAGAGGGTGGGTGGCGGGCTTACGAGGACGACCTAACGGCCGTTTTCTTTTCCGTCTGCTGGTGGACGGCAAAACTTCTTTGTCGGCCGTCAGCGGATGGCAAAGAAATGTCGTTTTAACAGCCGTTTACCCTCGGCCCCACCCCACTAGGTACGCTCTTTGTCTTCTGCTAGTAGATGGCAAAGAGCTGTGACCTACTAGCAGAAAAGGGCCGCGCCCGCGCCCCCACCCCTCTCTCTCGATCTCCTCCTTCACCACCACTCCGTCCCACCACCTCGCCATGCTGCCCCGTCCCATCGCTCCACCGCCCGCCCGCCATGCCGCCCTGCCCCATCGCCACACCGCCCCGCCGCCATGCCGCCCCGGCCCGGCGCCCCGCCCCATC
>NC_041381.1:680952727-680954984 GCF_002162155.2 Triticum dicoccoides | reverse complement strand
TCGACCGTGCGTCGCCATACCTGAGGGCGCTCGGGGACGAGCGGGTTAGGGGGTTCCTCGGTGTCGATGGAACCCTAAATAGCAAGTATCGTCAGTGCGAGATACATGTGGTCGTCGGTGTCGAACACTACATCCACATCCCACAAGTGGCGCCGATGTCCGGCGTCCCAAAGCAACTGTTCTCGGCATCGATGGCGGTCGAACACCATTGAGAATTTGTCTGGTAGCCTCTGCGATGACGATTAAAAGGCAAATGTTGAAACTTGAAACACCCAAACTGACTCAAGTCGGTTTGGTTGTTTGAAATTTCAAAACTTGGCTTTAATCCTCATCGCAGAGGCTGCCAGACAAATTCGCCAAGGTGTTCGACCGTCATCGGCCACCATAACTATTGTTGCGGGACGCCGGGCACCGGCTTCACTTGTGGGATGTGGATCTAGTGTTCAACACCGAGCGCCACATGTATCTCGCATCGATGATACTTGCTATTTAGGGTTCCATCGACGCCAAGTACCCCCTAACCCGCTCGTCCTATTGTAAATATTTAATTAGGTGAACGGAAGAAAAAAATTGCTATGTTATTCATCTTTGGATTTAAATGTGCAGTTATTTCGTCGCTGCGAGGGTCTAGTGTTCGACGAGCTCCGCCCCTGCGTTTGTTGGTGATCACAAATGCCATCTCCTCCTCCCCCTTCATTTGCTCTATTTCGTTCTTCGTGCCGATGAAACTTGCTAGCTATAGGTGTCAATCATCAGTATGCGTAACCACTATGCGTCTCCCGTTCGAAAGGGTTACATCTATAAATATGCATGCATTTGCATATTTATAATCGTGATTCTTTTGAATTGTCCAATGTTATCCATGGACAGCCCGAGTATGTGTAGATAGGGTTTGTTTTCCCATATGCTCTACTCTGGATCCGATGCAGAATTTCGTCAGTGCCTCCCTGTAGTTCTCCGGGTACACATCCTCTCTGCTTATTGCTGAGACGTGTATCGGGAGAACAACGGGGAGGTGCTGCCGAAATTTTGCGTCGGATCAGAAGCAGAGCATGGGAAAATGAATCCAATCTACATATACTTGGGTGGGATTAGGACCTATCTTTACCTATTAGTGTGTAGGTTGCATGGACGTAATAAAACCGACAAACTCAATTAACTGATGGATATGGTTTGCTTAATTATGTATATATTTCTTGTGTGTCCAGTAGGAAGTCAATATGAGTGATCGTGCATGGATGTACACCGGTTACACAAGTCATAAAGTTTGGACCGAGGAATGGTTAACGAAAACCAAGGGGTTTGTTAGAGCCGCATTTGCAAATGGCCAGGAATTAAGCTGGTGCCCCTGTGCCCGTTGTGACAACTATAAAAAGAGGGACGAGCTTGAAATGAGTAAAGACCTGCAGAAGTTTGGTTTTACGCCTGGTTACATGGTCTGGACATTACATTGTGAGTCTGCCCAATGTGCTAGAGCCGAGGTGGTTCATCGTTGCACCGACGAGCATGGTACCGGGACCCTAGACATGGTGCAAGACTTTGACGATGCTCGGGACTCGGACGAGGAGGTGGAGGAATCTGCAAAGGCCTTCACTGAAATATTGGAGTCCTCAAAACGTCCTCTCCACGAGCACACTGAGCTTTGTCAGCTAGATGCCATCTCACGAATAATGGCTTTGAAGTCTCAATTCAACTTGGGCAGAGAATGCTACGACGCGATGATGACAGTATTCGAACGATTTCTACCCAAAGGCCATGTGCTACCTCGAAACCTATACCAATCAGACAAAATTCTCCATGCTCTTAAGATGCCCTATGAGAAGATACATGCCTGTGAGAAAGGATGTGTCTTATTTAGGCTTCAGTATGAGGACTTGAACTATTGTCCCATTTGCAATTCTTCCAGGTATGTTGTGGTAGACAACGGTATGGGTGAGAAGATGCAGACCAAAATACTCGTTAATGTCCTTCGGTATATGCCAAACGTACCAAGACTTCAACGTCTTTTCGTGGTCGAAGAGACGGCCAGATAGATGACATGGCACAAAACGGGCAAAAGAACCAAACTAGATGTAGATGGGAATGTGATGACGGTGCACACATCGGATGGTGAAGCATGGAAGCGCTTCAATGCATTACATAAGGAAAAAACGGCAGACCGAAGGCATCCTCGAGGTGCCGTCAGCACAGATGGGTTCAGTGTGTTTGGTCAGATGGCAACCCCATACAGCTGTTGTCCCGTGTTTGTCATTCCACC